>NW_027141376.1:0-95000 GCF_036365525.1 Heterodontus francisci
TCCTCCACCTCCCCCTCCCACCCCCTCTGCTTTCTCCTCCTCCACCCCCTCCCTCCCCCTCTTCATTCCGATCCACCACGCCTTCCCTCCCCCTCTTCATTCCCCCTCCACCTCCCCCTTGATCCCCGTCTTCATTCTCCTCCACCTCCCACACCCTGACCCTCTTCTTTCTCCTCCACCTCCCCCTCCCTCCCCCTCCTCATTCCCATCCTCCAACCCCTCCCTCCCCCTCTTCATTCTCCTCCACCAACCACTTCCTCCCCTCTTCATTCCCCTCCAACTCCCCCTCCCTCCCCCTCTTCATTCGCCTCCACCTCCCCCTTCCTCCCATCGTCATTCCCCTCCACAACCCCCTCCCTCCCCCTCTTCATTTCCTTCCACCACCTCCTCCATCACCCTCTTCATTCCTCTCCACCTGTCCCTCCCTCCCCCTCTTCGTTCCCATCCACCACCCCCACACTCCCCCTCTTCATTCCCCTCCACCACCCCCTCCGTCACCCTCTTCATTCCCCTCCGCTACCTGCTCCCTACTCCCCTTCATTCCCCTCCCCCTCCCTCCCCCTCTTCATTCCCCTCCACAATCCCCCTCCCTCCCCCTCTTCATTAACCTTCATCACCCCTCCCTCCCCCTGTTCATTCCCCACTACCGCCCCCGCCCTCCCCCTCTTCATTCCCCTCCACCAACCCCTCCCTCCCCCTCTTCATTCCCCTCCAACTACCACTCCCTCCCCCTCTTCATTCACCAACACCAACCCCTCCCTCCCCCTCTTCACTACCCTCCACATGCCCCTCCCTCCCCCTCTTCATTCCCCTCCACCACCCCGTCACAACCCCCCTTCATTCCCCTCCACCTCCGCCTCCGTCCAACTCTTCATCCCCGACACCTCCCACACCCTCCCCTTCTTCATTCCCTTCCACCTCCCCCTCGCTCCCCCTCTTCATTCCCATCCACCACCCCGTCCCTCCCCCTCTTCATTCTCCTCCACATCCCCCTCCCACCCCCTCTACTTTCTCCTCCTCCTCCCCCTCCCTCCCCTCTTCATTCCCATCCACCACACCCTCCCTCCCCCTCTACATTCCCCCTCCACCTCCCCCTCGCTCCCCGTCTTCATTCTCCTCCACTTCCCCCTCCCTCCCCCTCTTCTTTCTCCTCCACCTCCCACTCCCTCCCCGTCTTCATTCCCATCCTCTACGCCCTCCCTCCCCCTCTTCATTCCCCTCCACCTCCCCCTTCCTCCCCTTTCTTCATTGCGCCCCACCAACACCTCGCTCCCACTCCTCATTCCCCTCCATCACACCCTCCAAGCCTCTTCATTCCCCTCCACCTCCCCCTCCGTCCCACCATTCATCCCCCTACACCTCCCCCTCCCTCCCCTTCTTCATTCCCTTCCACCTCCCCCTCCCACCCCCTCTTCATTCCTATCCACCACGCCCTCCCTCCCCCTCCTCAGTCTCCTCCATCTCCCACTCCCACAACCTCTGATTTCTCCTCCTCCTCCCCCTCCCCCTCTTCATTCCCATCCACCACGCCCTCCCTCCCCCTCTTCATTCCCCCTCCACCACCCCCTCGCTCCCCGTCTTCATTCTCCTCCACCTCCCATTCCCTCCCCCTCTTCTTTCTCCTCCGCCTCCCCCTCCCTCCCATTCTTCATTCCCATCCCCCACCCCCTCCCTCCCCCTCTCCATTCCCCTCCACCACCCCCTCCCACCTCCTGTTCGGTCCCATCCACCACCCGCACAATCCCCCTCTTCATTCCCCTCCACAAACACCCTCCCTCCCCTCTTCATTACCCTCCACCACCACCTCCCTCCCCCTCTTCATTCCCAACCACCGACCCGTCCCTCCCCCTCTTCATTCCAGTCCACGTCCCCCTTCGTCCCATTCTTCATTCCCCTGCACTACCCCCTCCCTCCCCCTTTTCATTCCCCTGGACCTCGCCCTCCCTCCCCCATTTCATTCCCCTCCACCACCCCCTCCCTCCCCCTCTTCATTCCCATCCACCAACCCCTCCCTCCCCCTCTTCATTCCCCTCCACCAGCCACTCCCTTCCCCTCTTCATTCCCCTTCACCACCACCTCCCTCCCCCTCTTCATTCCCCACTACCACCCCCTCCCTCCCCCTCTTCAATCCCCTCCACCAACCCCTCCCTCCCCCTCTTCATTCCCCTCCACCTCCCCCTCCCTCCCCCTCTTCATTCCCCTCCACCTCCCCCTCCCTCCCCCTCTTCATTCCCATCCTCCACGCCCTCCCTCCCCCTCTTCATTCCTCTCCAACTCCCCCTTCCTCCCCTTCTTCATTCCCCTCCACCACCACCTCCCTCCCTCTCCTCATTCCCCTCCACCACACCCTCCCCGCCTCTTCATTCCCCTGCACCTCCCCCTCCCTCCCACTCATCATTCTCCTCCACCTCCCCCTGCCTCGCCCTCTTCTTTCTCCTCCACCTCCCCCTCCCTCCCCTCTTCATTCCCATCCGCCACCCCCTCCCTCCCCCTCTTCATACTCCCTCCACCTCCCCCTCCCTCCCTGTCTTCATTCCCCTCCACCAACCCCTCCCTCCCCCTCTTCATTCCCCTCCAACTACCCTACCCTCCCCCTCTTCATTCCCCTCCACCAACCCCTCCCTCCCCTCTTCATTCACCAACACCAACCCCTCCCTCCCCCTCTTAATTACCCTCCACCTGCCCCTCCCTCCCCCTCTTCATTACCCTCCACCTGCCCGTCCCACCCCCTCTTCATTCCCCTCCACCACCCCGTCCCAACCCCCCTTCATTCCCCTCCAACTCCGCCTCCGTCCCCCTCTTCATCCCCCTACACCACCCACTCCCTCCCCTTCTTCATTCCCTACCACCTCCCCCTCCCTCCCCCACTTTATTCCCCTCCACCACCCCCTCCCTCCACCTCTTCATTCCAATCCACCACCCCCTCCCTCCACCTCTTCATTCCCCTCCACCACCCCCACCCACCTCCTCTTCATTCCCCTCCACCACCCCCTCCGTCACCCTCTTCATTCCCCTCCGCTACCTGCTCCCTACTCCTCTTCATTCCCCTCCACCTCCCCCTCCCTCCCCCTCTTCATTCCCCTCCACAATCCCCCTCCCTCCCCCACTTCATTCCCCTCCACCAACCCCTCCCTCCCCCTTTTCATTCCCCTCCACCTCCCCCTCCCTCCCCCTCTTCATTCCCCTCCACCAACACCTCCCTCCCCTCTTCATTCAACCCACCCTCCCCCTCTCCATTACCCTCCACCTCACCCTCCCTCCCCCTCTTCATTCCACTCCACCAACCCCTCCCTCCCGCTCTTCATTCCCCTCCACCACCCCCTCCCTCCCCCTTTTGATACCCCTCCACCACACACCCTCTCCTCATTCCCGCCCACCACCCCCTCCCTCCCCCACTTTATTCCCCTCCACCACACCCTGCCTCAACCTCTTCATTCCCATCCACGACCCCCTCCCTCCACCTATTCATTCCCCTCCACCACCCCCTCCCACCTCCTGTTCGGTCCCATCCACCACCCGCACAATCCCCCTCTTGATTCCCCTCCACAAACACCCTCCCTCCCCTCTTCATTACCCTCCACCACCACCTCCCTCCCCCTCTTCATTCCCAACCACCGACCCGTCCCTCCCCCTCTTCATTCCAGTCCACGTCCCCCTTCGTCCCATTCTTCATTCCCCTGCACTACCCCCTCCCTCCCCCTTTTCATTCCCCTGGACCTCGCCCTCCCTCCCCCATTTCATTCCCCTCCACCACCCCCTCCCTCCCCCTCTTCATTCCCATCCACCAACCCCTCCCTCCCCCTCTTCATTCCCCTCCACCAGCCACTCCCTTCCCCTCTTCATTCCCCTTCACCACCACCTCCCTCCCCCTCTTCATTCCCCACTACCACCCCCTCCCTCCCCCTCTTCAATCCCCTCCACCAACCCCTCCCTCCCCCTCTTCATTCCCCTCCACCTCCCCCTCCCTCCCCCTCTTCATTCCCCTCCACTACCCCCTCCCGCCCCCTTTTGATACCCCTCCACCACGCACACTCTCCCTCTCCTCATTCCCCTCCACCACCCCCTCCCTCCCCCGTTTCATTCCCCTCCACCACCCCCTCCCTCCCACTCTTCATTGCCCTGCAGCTCCCCCTCCCTCCCCCTTTTCATTCCCCTCCAACAACCCCTCCCTCCCGCTCTTCATTCCCCTCCACCACCCCTTCCCGCCCCCTTTTGATACGCCTCCACCACACACACTCTCCCTCTCCTCATTCCCCTCCACCACCCCCTCCCTCCCCCTCTTCATTCCCATCCACCACTCCCTCCCTCCCCTTCTTCATTCCCCTCCACCTCCCACTCCCTCCCACACTTCATTCTCCTCCACCTGCCCCAGCCTCGCCCTCTTATTTCTCCTCCACCTCCCCCTCCCTCCCCCTCTTCATTCCCATCCGCCACCCCCTCCCTCCCCCTCTTCATACCCCCTCCACCTCCCCCTCCCTCCCCCTCTTCATTCCCCTCCACCAACACCTCCCTCCCCTCTTCATTCCCCTCCACCACCCCCTCCCTCCCCCTTTTGATACCCCTCCACCACACACCCTCTCCTCATTCCCTTCCACCACCCCTCCCTCCCCCACTTTATTCCCATCCACGACCCCCTCCCTCCACCTATTCATTCCCCTCCACCACCCCCTCCCACCTCCTGTTCGTTCCCATCCACCACCCCCACACTCCCCCTCTTCATTCCCCTCCACCTCCCCCTCCCTCCCCCTCTTCATTCCCCTCCACAATCCCCCTCCCTCCCCTCTTCATTACCCTCCACCACCCCCTCCCTCCCCCTCTTCATACCCAACCACCGACCCGTCCCTCCCCCTCTTCATTCCAGTCCACGTCCCCCTTCGTCCCATTCTTCATTCCCCTCCACCACCCCCTCCCTCCCCCTTTTTATTCCCCTGGACCTCCCCCTCCCTCCCCCGTTTCATTCCCCTCCACCACCCCCTCCCTCCCCCTCTTCATTCCCATCCACCAACCCCTCCCTCCCCCTCTTCATTCCCCTCCACCAGCCACTCCCTTCCCCTCTTCATTCCCCTTCACCACCACCTCCCTCCCCCTCTTCATTCCCCACCACCACCCCCTCCCTCCCCCTCTTCAATCCCCTCCACCAACACCTCCCTCCCCCACTTCATTCCCCTCCACCTCCCCCTCCCTCCCCCTCTTCATTCCCCTCAACCAACACCTCCCTCCCCTCTTCATTCACCTCCATCAACCCCACCCTCCCACTCTTCATTACCCTCCCCCTCCCCCTCCCTCCCCCTCTTCATTCCCCTCCACCAACCCCTCCCTCCCGCTCTTCATTCCCCTCCACCACCCCTCCCTCCCCCTTTTGATACCCCTCCACCACACACACTCTCCCTCTCCTCATTCCCCTCCACCACCCCCTCCCTCCCCCTCTTCATTCCCATCCACCACTCCCTCCCTCCCCTTCTTCATTCCCCTCCACCTCCCACTCCCTCCCACTCTTCATTCTCCTCCACCTGCCCCTGCCTCGCCCTATTATTTCTCCTCCACCTCCCCCTCCCTCCCCCTCTTCATTCCAATCCGCCACCCCCTCCCTCCCCCTCATCATACCCCCTCCACCTCCCCCTCCCTCCCTGTCTTCATACCCCTCCACCAGCCCATCACTCGCCCTCTTCATTAACCTTCATCACCCCTCCCTCCCACTGTTCATTCCCCACTACCGCCCCCGGCCCTCCCCCTCTTCATTCCCCTCCACCAACCCCTCCCTCCCCTCTTCATTCCCCTCCAACTACCCTACCCTCCCCCTCTTCATTCCCCTCCACCTGCCCTTCCCACCCCCTCTTCATTCCCCTCCACCACCCCGTCCCAACCCCCCTTCATTCCCCTCCACCTCCGCCTCCGTCCCCCTCTTCATCCCCCTACACCTCCCACTCACTCCCCTTCCTCATTCCCATCCACCACCCCCTCTTCCCCTCTTCATTCTCCTCCACCTCCCCCTCCCACCCCCTCTACTTTCTCCTCCTCCTCCCCCTCCCTCCCCCTCTTCATTCCCATCGACCACACCCTCCCTCCCCCTCTTCATTCCCCCTTCACCTCCCCCTCGCTCCCCGTCTTCATTCTCCTCCACCTGCCCCTCCCTCCACCTCTTCTTTCTCCTCCACCTCCCCCTCCCTCCCCCTCTTCATTCCCTTCCTCCATCCCCTCCTCCCCCTCTTCATTCCCCTCCACCTCCCCCTCCCTCCCCGTCTTCATTCCCATCGTCCACGCCCTCCCTCGCCCTCATCATTCCTCTCCACCTCCCCCTTCCTCCCCTTCTTCATTCCCCTCCACCACCACCTCCCTCCCTCTCCTCATTCCCCTCCACCACACCCTCCCCGCCTCTTCATTCCCCTCCACCTCCCCCTCCGTCCCACTCTTCATCCCCTACACCTCCCCCTCCCTCCCCTTCATTATTCCCTTCCACCTCCCCCTCCCACACCCTCTTCATTCCCATCCACCACTCCCTCTCTCCCGCTCCTCAGTCTCCTCCACCTCCCCCTCCCACCCCCTCTGCTTTCTCCAACTCCTCCCCCTCCCTCCCCCTCTTCATTCCCATCCACCACGCCCACCCTCCCCCTCTTTATTCCCCCCCACCACTCCCTCGCTCCCCGTCTTCATTCTCCTCCACCTCCCATTCCCTCCCCATCTTCTTTCTCCTCCGCCTCCCCCTCCCTCCCATTCTTCATTCCCATCCCACACCCCCTCCCTCCCCCTCTCCATTCCCCTCCACCTCCCCCTACCTCCCCCTCTTCATTCCCCTCCACCAGCCACTCCCTCCCCCTCTTCATTCCCCTCCACCCACCCCTCCCTCCCCTCTTCATTCCCCTCCACCTCCCCCTCCCACCCCCTCTTCATTCCCCTCCACCAACACCTCCCTACCGTCTTCATTCACCTCCATCAACCCCACCCTCCCCCTCCTCATTACCTCCACCTCCCCCTCCCTCCCCTCTTCATTCCCCTCCACAAACCCCTCCCTCCAGCTCTTCATTCACCTCCACCACCACTTCCCTCCCCTTTTGATACCCCACCAGCACACACAATCTCCCTCTCCTCATTCCCCTCCACCACCCCCTCCCTCCCCCACTTTATTCCCCTCCACCACCCCCTCCCTCAACCTCTTCATTCCAATCCACCACCCCCTCCCTCCCCCTCTTCATTCACTTCCTCCATCCCCTCCCTCCCGTCTTCATTCCCATCCTCCACGCCCTCCCTCCCCCTCTTCATTCCTCTCCACCTCCCCCTTCCTCCCCTTCTTCATTCCCCTCCACCACCACATCCCTCCCTCTCCTCATTCCCCTCCTCCACACCCTCCCCGCCTCTTCATTCCCCTGCACCTCCCCCTCCCTCCCACTCTTCATTCTCCTCCACCTCCCCCTGCCTCGCCCTCTTCTTTCTCCCCCACCTCCCTCCCCCTCTTCATTCCTTTCCGCCACCCCCTCCCTCCCCCTCTTCATACCCCCTCCACCTCCCCCTCCCTCCCTGTCTTCATTCCCCTCCACCAGCCCATCCCTCCCCCTCTTCATTAACCTTCATCACCCCTCCCTCCCCCTGTTCATTCCCCACTACCTCCCCCGCCCTCCACCTCTTCATTCCCCTCCACCAACCCCTCCCTCCCCCTCTTCATTCCCCTCCAACTACCTTACCTTCCCCCTCTTCATTCCCCTCCACCAACCCCTCCTTCCCCTCTTCATTCACCAACACCAACCCCTCCCTCCCCCTCTTCTTTACCCTCCACC
The DNA here is from genome assembly GCF_036365525.1 of Heterodontus francisci. Taxonomy (NCBI): domain Eukaryota; kingdom Metazoa; phylum Chordata; class Chondrichthyes; order Heterodontiformes; family Heterodontidae; genus Heterodontus; species Heterodontus francisci. The sequence goes on from NW_027141376.1 coordinate 7,770, forward strand.
TGCCCCTCCCACCCCCTCTTCATTCCCCTCCACCAACCCGTCCCAACCCCCCTTCATTCCCCTCCACCTCCTCCTCCGTCCCCCTCTTCATCCCCTACACCACCCACTCCCTCCCCTTCTTCATTCCCTTCCACCTCCCCCTCCCTCCCCCACTTTATTCCCCTCCACCACCCCATCCCTCCACCTCTTCATTCCAATCCACCACCCCCTCCCTCCACCTCTTCATTCCCCTCCACCACCCCCTCCCACCTCCTCTTCGTTCCCATCCACCACCCCCACACTCCCCCTCTTCATTCCCCTCCACCACCCCCTCCGTCACCCTCTTCATTCCCCTCCGCTACCTGCTCCCTACTCCTCTTCATTACCCTCCACCTCCCCCTCCCTCCCCCTCTTCATTCCCCTTCACAATCCCCCTCCCTCCCCCTCTTCATTCCACTCCACCAACCCCTCCCTCCCCCTCTTCATTCCCCTCCACCTCCCCCTCCCTCCCCCTCTTCATTCCCCTCCACCAACACCTCCCTCCCCTCTTCATTCACCTCCATCAACCCCACCCTACCCCACTCCATTACCCTCCACCTCACCCTCCCTCCCCCTCTTCATTCCCCTCTACCAACCCCTCCCTCCCGCTCTTCATTCCCCTCCACCACCCCCTCCCTCCCCCTTTTGATACCCCTCCACCACACACCCTCTCCTCATTCCCCTCCACCACCTCCTCCCTCCCCCACTTTATTCCCCTCCACCACACCCTCCCTCAACCTCTTCATTCCCATCCACGACCCCCTCCCTCGACCTATTCATTCCCCTCCACAAACCCCCTCCCTCCCCTCTTCATTACCCTCCACCACCCCCTCCCTCCTCCTCTTCATTCCCAACCACCGACCCGTCCCTCCCCCTCTTCATTCCAGTCCACGTCCCACTTCGTCCCATTCTTCATTCCCCTCCACCACCCATTCCCTCCCCTTTTCATTCCCCTGGACCTCCCCCTCCCTCCCCCGTTTCATTCCCCTCCACCACCCCCTCCCTCCCCCTCTTCATTCTCATCCACCACCCCTCCTTCCCCCTTTTCAATCCCAACCACCTCCCCCTCCCAACCCCTCTTCATTCACCTCTACCACCCCTCCATCCCCTTTCTTCAATCCCCTCAACCTCCCTCTCCCTCCCACTCTTCATTCTCGTGCACCTACCCCTCCCTCCCCATCTTCATTCTCCACCACCACCCGCTCCCTCCCCTCTTCATTCATCTCCACCACCCAACCCTCCCCCTCTTCTTTCTCCTCCAACACCACCTCCCTCCCCCTTTTCATTCCCTCCACCACCCCATCGCACCCATCTTCATTCCCCTCCACCACCCCTCCCTCCCCTCTCTTCATTCCACTCCACAACACCTTTCCTCCCCCTCTTCTTTCTCCTCCACCACCCCCTCCCTCCCCATCTTCATTCCCCTCCACCATCCCCTCCCTCCTCCTCTAAATTCCCTTCCACCCCTCCCTCCCTCCCTCTCTTGATTTTCCTCCCGCACCTCCTCCCTCCCCCTCTTCATTCCCGTCGTCCACCCCCACCCTCCTTCACTTCATTCCCATCCACCTCCGCCTCCCTCCCCCTCTTCATTCCCGTCCACCACCCCCACCCTCCTTCACTCCATTCCCCTCAACCACCCCCTCCCTGCAGCTCTTCATTCTCCCCCACCACCCCCTCCCTCCCCCTCTTCATTCCCCTCCACCTCCCCCTGCCAACCACTTTTCATTCCCCTCCACCACCCCCTCAGTTCCCATTTTCATTCCCCTCCACCTCCCACTCGCTCCCCCTCTTCATTCTCCTCCACCACCCCCAACCTCCCCTTCTTCATTCCCCTCCACATCCCCCTCCCTCCCAATCTTCATTCCCCTCCACCACCCCCTCCCTCCCCCTCTTCATTACCCTCCTCCTCCACATCCCTCCCCCTCTTTATTACCCTCCACCTCTCTCTCCCTGCCCCTCTGCATTCCCCTCAACCACGCCCTCCCTCCAACTCTTCATTCCCCTCCACAACCCCCACCCTCCCCCTTTTCATTCCCCTCCACCACCCCCTCCCTGCGCCTCTCCATTCCTCTCCACGTACCCTTTCGTCCCATTCTTCATTCCCCTCCACCACCCCCTCCCTCCCCTTTTCATTCCCCTCCACCACCCCATCCCTCCCCTCTCTTCATTCCACTCCACAACACCTTTCCTCCCCCTCTTCTTTCTCCTCCACCACCCCCTCCCTCCCCATCTTCATTCCCCTCCACCATCCCCTCCCTCCTCCTCTACATTCCCTTCCACCCCCTCCCTCCCTCCCTCTCTTGATTTTCCTCCCCCACCTCCTCCCTCCCCCTCTTCATTCCCGTCGTCCACCCCCACCCTCCTTCACTTCATTCCCATCCACCTCCGCCTCCCTCCCCCTCTTCATTCCCGTCCACCACCCCCACCCTCCTTCACTCCATTCCCCTCAACCACCCCCTCCCTGCAGCTCTTCATTCTCCCCCACCACCCCCTCCCTCCCCCTCTTCATTCCCCTCCACCTCCCCCTGCCAACCACTTTTCATTCCCCTCCACCACCCCCTCAGTTCCCATTTTCATTCCCCTCCACCTCCCACTCGCTCCCCCTCTTCATTCTCCTCCACCACCCCCAACCTCCCCTTCTTCATTCCCCTCCACATCCCCCTCCCTCCCAATCTTCATTCCCCTCCACCACCCCCTCCCTCCCCCTCTTCATTACCCTCCTCCACCACCTCCCTCCCCCTCTTTATTACCCTCCACCTCTCTCTCCCTGCCCCTCTGCATTCCCCTCCACCACGCCCTCCCTCCAACTATTCATTCCCCTCCACCACCCCAACCCTCCCCCTTTTCATTCCCCTCCACCACCCCCTCCCTGCGCCTCTCCATTCCTCTCCACGTACCCTTTCGTCCCATTCTTCATTCCCCTCCACCACCCCCTCCCTCCCCCTCTTCATTAACCTTCATCACCCCTCCCTCCCCCTGTTCATTCCCCACTACCTCCCCCGCCCTCCACCTCTTCATTCCCCTCCACCAACCCCTCCCTCCAACTCTTCATTCCCCTCCACCACCCCCACCCTCCCCCTTTTCATTCCCCTCCACCACCCCCTCCCTGCGCCTCTCCATTCCTCTCCACGAACCCTTTCGTCCCATTCTTCATTCCCCTCCACCACCCCCTCCCTCCCCTTTTCATTCCCTCCACCACCCCATCGCACCCATCTTCATTCCCCTCCACCACCCCCTCCCTCCCCTCTCTTCATTCCACTCCACAACACCTTTCCTCCCCCTCTTCTTTCTCCTCCACCACCCCCTCCCTCCCCATCTTCATTCCCCTCCACCATCCCCTCCCTCCTCCTCTACATTCCCTTCCACCCCCTCCCTCCCTCCCTCTCTTGAATTTCCTCCCCCACCTCCTCCCTCCCCCTCTTCATTCCCGTCGTCCACCCCCACCCTCCTTCACTTCATTCCCATCCACCTCCGCCTCCCTCCCCCTCTTCATTCCCGTCCACCACCCCCACCCTCCTTCACTCCATTCCCCTCAACCACCCTCTCCCTGCAGCTCTTCATTCTCCCCCACCACCCCCTCCCTCCCCCTCTTCATTCCCCTCCACCTCCCCCTGCCAACCACTTTTCATTCCCCTCCACCACCCCCTCAGTTCCCATTTTCATTCCCCTCCACCTCCCACTCGCTCCCCCTCTTCATTCTCCTCCACCACCCCCTCCCTCCCCTTCTTCATTCCCCTCCACATCCCCCTCCCTCCCAATCTTCATTCCCCTCCACCACCCCCTCCCTCCCCCTCTTCATTACCCTCCTCCACCACCTCCCTCCCCCTCTTTATTACCCTCCACCTCTCTCCCCCTGCCCCTCTGCATTCCCCTCCACCACGCCCTCCCTCCAACTCTTCATTCCCCTCCACCACCCCCACCCTCACCCTTTTCATTCCCCTCCACCACCCCCTCCCTGCGCCTCTCCATTCCTCTCCACATACCCTTTCGTCCCATTCTTCATTCCCCTCCACCACACCCTCCCTCCCCTTTTCTTTCCCCTGGACCTCCCCCTCCCTCCCCCGTTTCATTCCCCTCCACCACCCCCTCCCTCCCCCTCTAAATTCTCATCCACCACCCCTCCTTCCCCCTTTTCAATCCCAACCACCTCCCCTCCCAACCCCTCTTCATTCACCTCTACCACCCCTCCATCCCCCTCTTCAATCCCCTCAACCTCCCTCTCCCTCCCCCTCTTCATTCTCCTGCACCTACCCCTCCCTCCCCATCTTCATTCCCCACCACCACCCGCTCCCTCCCCTCTTCATTCATCTCCACCACCCAACCCTCCCCCTCTTCTTTCCCCTCCAACACCACCTCCCTCCCCCTTTTCATTCCCTCCACCACCCCATCGCACCCATCTTCATTCCCCTCCACCACCCCCTCCCTCCCCTCTCTTCATTCCACTCCACAACACCTTTCCTCCCCCTCTTCTTTCTCCTCCACCACCCCCTCCCTCCCCATCTTCATTCCCCTCCACCATCCCCTCCCTCCTCCTCTAAATTCCCTTCCACCCCTCCCTCCCTCCCTCTGTTGATTTTCCTCCCCCACCTCCTCCCTCCCCCTCTTCATTCCCGTCGTCCACCCCCACCCTCCTTCACTTCATTCCCATCCACCTCCGCCTCCCTCCCCCTCTTCATTCCCGTCCACCACCCCCACCCTCCTTCACTCCATTCCCCTCAACCACCCCCTCCCTGCAGCTCTTCATTCTCCCCCACCACCCACTCCCTCCCCCTCTTCATTCCCCTCCACCTCCCCCTGCCAACCACTTTTCATTCCCCTCCACCACCCCCTCAGTTCCCATTTTCATTCCCCTCCACCTCCCACTCGCTCCCCCTCTTCATTCTCCTCCACCACCCCCAACCTCCCCTTCTTCATTCCCCTCCACATCCCCCTCCCTCCCAATCTTCATTCCCCTCCACCACCCCCTCCCTCCCCCTCTTCATTACCCTCCTCCTCCACCTCCCTCCCCCTCTTTATTACCCTCCACCTCTCTCTCCCTGCCCCTCTGCATTCCCCTCCACCACGCCCTCCCTCCAACTCTTCATTCCCCTCCACCACCCCCACCCTCCCCCTTTTCATTCCCCTCCACCACCCCCTCCCTGCGCCTCTCCATTCCTCTCCACGTACCCTTTCGTCCCATTCTTCATTCCCCTCCACCACCCCCTCCCTCCCCTTTTCATTCCCTCCACCACCCCATCGCACCCATCTTCATTCCCCTCCACCACCCCCTCCCTCCCCTCTCTTCATTCCACTCCACAACACCTTTCCTCCCCCTCTTCTTTCTCCTCCACCACCCCCTCCCTCCCCATCTTCATTCCCCTCCACCATCCCCTCCCTCCTCCTCTACATTCCCTTCCACCCCCTCCCTCCCTCCCTCTCTTGATTTTCCTCCCCCACCTCCTCCCTCCCCCTCTTCATTCCCGTCATCCACCCCCACCCTCCTTCACTTCATTCCCATCCACCTCCGCCTCCCTCCCCCTCTTCATTCCCGTCCACCACCCCCACCCTCCTTCACTCCATTCCCCTCAACCATTCCCTCCCTGCAGCTCTTCATTCTCCCCCACCACCTCCTCCCTCCCCCTCTTCATTCCCCTCCACCTCCCCCTGCCAACCACTTTTCATTCCCCTCCACCACCCCCTCAGTTCCCATTTTCATTCCCCTCCACCTCCCACTCGCTCCCCCTCTTCATTCTCCTCCACCACCCCCTCCCTCCCCTTCTTCATTCCCCTCCACACCCCCCTCCCTCCCAATCTTCATTCCCCTCCACCACCCCCTCCCTCCCCCTCTTCATTACCCTCCTCCTCCACCTCCCTCCCCCTCTTTATTACCCTCCACCTCTCTCTCCCTGCCCCTCTGCATTCCCCTCCACCACGCCCTCCCTCCAACTCTTCATTCCCCTCCACCATCCCCACCCTCCCCCTTTTATTTCCACTCCACCACCCCCTCCCTGCGCCTCTCCATTCCTCTCCACGTACCCTTTCGTCCCATTCTTCATTCCCCTCCACCACCCCCTCCCTCCCCTTTTCATTCCCCTGGACCTCCCCCTCCCTCCCCCGTTTCATTCCCCTCCAACACCCCCTCCCTCCCCCTCTTCATTCTCATCCACCACCCCTCCTTCCCCCTTTTCGATCCCAACCACCTCCCCTCCCAACCCCTCTTCATTCACCTCTACCACCCCTCCATCCCCCTCTTCATTCCCCTCAACCTCCCTCTCCCTCCCCCTCTTCATTCTCCTGCACCTGCCCCTCCCTCCCCATCTTCATTCCCCACCACCACCCGCTCCCTCCCCTCTTCATTCATCTCCACCACCCAACCCTCCCCCTCTTCTTTCTCCTCCAACACCACCTCCCTCCCCCTTTTCATTCCCTCCACCACCCCATCGCATCCATCTTCATTCCCCTCCACCACCCCCTCCCTCCCCTCTCTTCATTCCACTCCACAACACCTTTCCTCCCCCTCTTCTTTCTCCTCCACCACCCCCTCCCTCCCCATCTTCATTCCCCTCCACCATCCCCTCCCTCCTCCTCTACATTCCCTTCCACCCCCTCCCTCCCTCCCTCTCTTGATTTTCCTCCCCCACCTCCTCCCTCCCCCTCTTCATTCCCGTCGTCCACCCCCACCCTCCTTCACTTCATTCCCATCCACCTCCGCCTCCCTCCCCCTCTTCATTCCCGTCTACCACCCCCACCCTCCTTCACTCCATTCCGCTCAACCACCCCCTCCCTGCAGCTCTTCATTCTCCCCCACCACCCCCTCCCTCCCCCTCTTCATTCCCCTCCACTCCCCCTGCCAACCACTTTTCATTCCCCTCCACCACCCCCTCAGTTCCCATTTTCATTCCCCTCCACCTCCCACTCGCTCCCCCTCTTCATTCTCCTCCACCACCCCCTCCCTCCCCTTCTTCATTCCCCTCCACATCCCCCTCCCTCCCAATCTTCATTCCCCTCCACCACCCCCTCCCTCCCCCTCTTCATTACCCTCCTCCTCCACCTCCCTCCCCCTCTTTATTACCCTCCACCTCTCTCTCCCTGCCCCTCTGCATTCCCCTCCACCACACCCTCCCTCCAACTCTTCATTCCCCTCCACCACCCCCACCCTCCCCCTTTTCATTCCCCTCCACCACCCCCTCCCTGCGCCTCTCCATTCCTCTCCACGTACCCTTTCGTCCCATTCTTCATTCCCCTCCACCACCCCCTCCCTCCCCTTTTCATTCCCCTGGACCTCCCCCTCCCTCCCCCTTTTCATTCCCCTCCACCACCCCCTCCCTCCCCCTCTTCATTCTCATCCACCACCCCTCCTTCCCCCTTTTCAATCCCAACCACCTCCCCTCCCAACCCCTCTTCATTCACCTCTACCACCCCTCCATCCCCCTCTTCAATCCCCTCCACCACCCCCACCCTCCCCCTTTTCATTCCCCTCCACCACCCCCTCCCTGCGCCTCTCCATTCCTCTCCACGTACCCTTTCGTCCCTCTCTTCATTCCCATCCACCTCCCTTTCCCTCCCCCTCTTTATTCCCCTCCACTTCTCCCTCGCTCCCCCACTTCTTTCTCCTCCACCTCCCCCTCCCTACCCCTCTTCATTCCCATCCACCACCCCTCCCTCCCCCTGTGCATTCCTATCCACATCCCCCTCCCAATCCCTCTTCATTCAACTCAACCACCCCCTCCCTCCCCCTCTTCATTCCCTTCAACCTCCTCCTCCCTCCCCTCTTCATTCCCCTCCACCACACCCTCCCTCCCCCTCTTCATTCTCCTCCACGTCCCCGTCCCTCCCCCTCCTCATTCCCCTCCATCACCCCATCCCACCCCTCTTCATTCCCCTCCACGAAACCCTCACTCTCTCTCTTCATTCCACTCCACCATCCCCTCCCTCCCCCTCTTCTTTCTCCTCCACAACCCCCTCCCTCCCCATCTTCATTCCCATCCACCACCCCTCCCTCCTCCTCTTCATTCCCATCCACCACCCCCTCCCTCCCAATCTTCATTCCCCTCTACCACCTCCTCCCTCCCCCTCTTCATTCCCATCCACCACCCCCTCCCCCCTTCTCTTCATACCCCTCCACCTACCCCTCCCTACCCCTCCTCATTCCCATCCACCACACCCTTCCACCCCCTCTTCATTCCCATCGACCTCCCCCTCCCACCCCCTCTTCATTCCCCTCCACCACCCCCTCCCTCCCCCTCTTCATTCTTCTTAACCTCCGGCTCCCTCCCATCTTCATTCCCCTCCACCAACGCCTCCCTCCCCCACTTCATTCCCCTACACGTTCCCGTCACTCCCCCTCTTCATTCCCCTCCACCTCCCCCTCCCTCCCCCTCTTCATTCCCATCCACAACCCCTCCCTCCCCCTTTGCATTCCCATCCACCTCCCTGTCCCAACCCCTCTTCATTCCCCTCCACCACACCCTCCCTCCCCCTCTTCATTCCCCTCCACGTCCCCGTCCCTCCCCCTCCTCATTCCCCTCCATCACCCCATCCCACCCCTCTTCATTCCCCTCCACGACCCCCTCCCTCCCTCTGTTCATTCCACTCCACGATCCCCTCCCTCCCCCTCTTCTTTCTCCTCCACCACCCCCTCCCTCCCCATCTTCATTCCGATCCACCTCCTCTCCCTGCTCCTCTTTATTTCCATCCACCACCCACTCCCTCCTTCTCTTCATACCCCTCCACCTCCTCCTCCCTCCCCCTCATCATTCTCCTCCACCACACCCTCCCTCTCCCTCTTCATTCCCCTCCACCTCCCATTCCCTCCCCCTCTTCATTCTCCTCCACCACCCGCTCCCTCACCCTCTTCATTCCCCTCCTCCACCCCCTCCCTCCCCCTCTTCATTCCCATCCACCACCCACTTCCTCCCCCTCTTCATTCCCGTCGAACGCCCCCTCTTCGTTCCCCTCCACCACCCCCACCCTCCCCCTCTTCATTCTTCTTAACCTTCCCCGCCCTCCCCTCTTCATTCCCGTCCACAACCCCTCCCTCCCCACTTCATTCCCCTACACGTTCCCGTCACTCCCCCTCTTCATTCCCCTCCTGATCCCACTCCCTCCCACTCTTCATTCTCCACAACCTCCCCCTCCCTCCCCCTCTTCTTTCCCACACACCACCCCCTCTCTCCCCCTCTTCATTCCCCTCCATCACCCCATCCCACCCGTCTTCATTCCCCTCCACCACCCACTCCCTCATTCTCTTCATTCCACTCCACCACACCCTCCCTCCCCCTCTTCTTTCTCCTCCACCACCCCCTGCCTCCCCATCTTCATTCCCCTCCACCACCCCTCCCTTCTCCTCTTCATTCCCATCCACCAGCCATTCCCTCCCTCTCTTCATTCCCTTCCACCACCTCCTCCCTCCTTCTCTTCATACCCCTCCACCTCCCCCTCCCTCCCCCTCTTCTTTCTCCTCCAACACCGCTCCCTCACCCTCTTCATTCCCCTCCACCACCCGCTCGCTCCCCCTCTTCATTCCCCTCCACCACCCCCTCCCTCCCAATCATCATACCAATCCTCCTCCCCCCCTCCCCCTCTTCATTCCCATCCACCACACCCTTCCACCCCCTCTTCATTCCCATCGACCTCCCCCTCCCACCCCCTCTTCATTCCCCTCCACCATCCCCTCCCTCCCCCTCTTCATTCTTCTTAACCTCCCCCTCCCTCCCCTCTTCATTCCCCTCCATCAACCCCTCCCTCCCCCACTTCATTCCCCTACACGTTCCCGTCACTCCCCCTCTTCATTCCCCTCCACCTCCCCCTCCCCGTCCCTCCCCCTCTTCATTCCCATCCACCACCCCTCCCTCCCCCTTTGCATTCCCATCCACCTCCCTGTCCCAACCCCTCTTCATTCAACTCCACCACCCCCTCCCTCCCCCTCTTCATTCCCTTCAACATCCCCTCCCTCCCCTCTTCATTCCCCTCCACCACACCCTCCCTCCCCCTCTTCATTCCCCTCCACGTCCCCGTCCCTCCCCCTCCTCATTTCACTCCATCACCCCATCCCACCCCTCTTCATTCCCCTCCACGACCCCCTCCCTCCCTCTCTTCATTCCACTCCACAATCCCCTCCCTCCCCCTCTACTTTCTCCTCCACCACCCCCTCCCTCCCCATCTTCATTCCCATCCACCTCCCCTCCCTGCTCCTCTTCATTTCCATCCACCACCCCCTCCCTCCTTCTCTTCATACCCCTCCACCTCCTCCTCCCTCCCCCTCATCTTTCTCCTCCACCACACCCTCCCTCTCCCTCTTCATTCCCCTCCACCTCCCATTCCCTCCCCCTCTTCATTCTCCTCCACCACCCGCTCCCTCACCCTCTTCATTCCCCTCCTCCACCACCTCCCTCCCCCTCTTCATTCCCCTCCACCACCCCCTCCCTCCCAATCATCATACCCATCCTCCACCCCCCTCTTCATTCCCATCCACCACCCACTTCCTCCCCCTCTTCATTCCCGTCGACCTCCCCCTCCCACCCCCTCTTCTTTCCCCTCCACCACCCCCACCCTCCCCCTCTTCATTCTTCTTAACCTCCCCCGCCCTCCCCTCTTCATTCCCGTCCACAACCCCTCCCTCCCCCACTTCATTCCCCTACACGTTCCCGTCACTCCCCCTCTTCATTCCCCTCCAGATCCCACTCCCTCCCACTCTTCATTCTCCACAACCTCCCCCTCCCTCCCCCTCTTCTTTTTCCTCCACCACCCCTCTCTCCGCCTCTTCATTCCACTCCATCACCCCATCCCACCCGTCTTCATTCCCCTCCACCACCCACTCCCTCCCTCTCTTCATTCCACTCCACCACCCCCTCCCTCCCCCTCTTCTTTCTCCTCCACCACCCCCTGCCTCCCCATCTTCATTCCCCTCCACCACCCCTCCCTTCTCCTCTTCATTACCATCCACCACCCCCTCCCTCCCTCTCCTCATTCCCTTCCACCACCTCCTCCCTCCCCCTCTTCATTCCCATCCACCACCCCCTCCCTCCTTCTCTTCATTCCCCTCGACCTCCTCCTCCCTCCCCCTCATCATTTTCCTCCACTACCTCCTTCCTCCCCTCTACCTCCCCCTCCCTCCACCTCTTCATTCCCCTCCACCACACCCTCCCTTCTTCTCTTCATTCCCCTCCACCTCCGCTCCCCCTCTTCATTCTCCTCCAAGACCCCCTCACTCCCCCTCTTCATTCCCCTCCAGCTCCCCTACCTCCCTCTCTTCATTCCCCTCCACCACCCCCTCCCTCCCTCTCTTCATTCCCCTCCAAAACCCCCTCCCTCCCAATCTTCATTTCCATCCTCCAAACCCTCCCTCCCATTCTTCATTCCTCTCCACCACCCACTCCCTCCGCATCTTCATTCACATCCACCACCCCCACACTCCCCCCTTCATTCCCATCCACCACCCCCTCCCTCCCCATCTTCATTCCCCTCCACAACCCCTCCCTCCCCTTCTTCATTCCCTTCCTCCACCCACTCCCTCCCTCACTTCATTCCCCTCCACCACCCCCTCCCTCCCCCTCTTCATTCCCCACCTCCCCCTCACTCCCCCTTCCTCCCCCTCTTCATTCCCCTCCACCACCCCCTCCCTCCGCATATTCATTCTCATCCACCACCCTCTCCCTCCCCCTCTTCATTCCCCTCCCCACTCCCTCCCCTCACCCACGCCTCTCCCGCACTCCCCTCCAGCAGAACCCTCCCCACCCCAATCCACTCCCACTCCCCTCCCCCACCCCCGAACACCCTTCCTCTTCCCCACTCCATTCCCCCACTCCCTTCCCTCTCCGACCCCTCGCCTCACTCCTCTCCCCACTCCCCTCCCTCCCTCCCCTCCCTCCCCAACCCTTACCCCCCAACCCTTACCCCCAACCCCTCCCTCACTCCACTCCCCACTCCCCTCCCTCACTCCCCTCCCCCCAACCTCTCCCTCACTCCCCTCCCCAACTCCCCTCCCCAACACACCTCTCCCACTCCCCTCCCCCACTCTTCTGCCAATCCCACCACTCCTCCCCCACTCTGCCACACTCCCTACCCCCAACCTTTCCCACAAACCCCTCCTCACACTCCTCTCCCGCCCAACCCCCCAACCCCTCCCTCCTCTCCCCTCCCCTGCTCCCCTCCCCAATTCCCTCACCTAACCCCCAACTCTCCCCTCCCACACTCCTCTCCATCACTCCCATCTTTGCTCTCTCACTTTCCTCCTAATATCCTTCCCAGATCTCCCTCCCCCACCCGCCTGCCACGTCCCCCACTCCCTCACTCTCATCCTCCACTCCACTCCTCACTCCCCACTCCCCTCTCCCAATCCCACTCACCCTCCCCCAATCTCACTCCCCTCCCCCAAACACACTCAGCCTCCCCAAACCCACTCCCCTCCCCCAATCCCACTCACCATCCCCCAATCGCACTCACCCTCCCCCAAACCCACTCATCCTCCCCCAATCCCACTCACCCTCTCCCACTTCACTCCCCCACTCCCCTCCCCTACCTCCCTCCCTCACCCACTTCCACACCTATCTTACCACTTCCCACCCTTCCCCACGCCCCTCATGACTCCCCTCCCCCTTTCCACTACTCCAATTCACACATCCACTCCCCTAATCCTCCTCACTCACCTCCACCTCCCCTCTCCCATTCCTCTCTCCACTCTACTCACCCACTCCCCAGTCCCTCAGCCCATTCCCCCACTCCCCTCCCCATTCCCTCCCCCCACCCCCATTCCCTTTCCCCTATCCTCCCCAACACCCCATCACCTACCCACTCCGCTCTCCTCCCCAACAACCCACCCACTTCCCCCTCCCCTCTCCTCCCCAACACCCCCTCCCCCTCAACTCCCCTACCCGACTCCCCTCTCCTCTCCCCTCCCCTCCCCACTAACCTCCCCCATTCCCTTCCCCTCCCCTCCCCTTCCCCCACTGCCCACCACCACGCCCTTCCCCCTCCCCATGCCCACTCTATTCCCCCACTCCCTTCCGTCTCCCCTTCCCCATTCCCTCTTCCCTCATCCCCTCCCCAATCCCCTCCACAACACCCACCCCCTACTTCTCATCGGCCTCCCCCACTCCCCTCCACCACTCCCATATTTCACTACCCTCCCCAACTACCCTCCCCTACTACCCTCCACCACTACCCTACACCTCCCCCACTACCCTCCTCGAGTCCCCTTCTCCACTGCCCTGTCCACTCGCCTCCTTTCCCCACTCCACTCCCCTCTCCCCTCCCCACCACACTCTGCACACTCACTTGCGTCTCCCACTTCCCTCCCCTTCCCACTCACCTACTCACCCTCCCCTGCCCCACTCCCCTTCCCGTCCCACATCCCCCTCCCCCACTCGCCTCCCCCACTCCCTTCCCCCACTCCCCTTTCCCCTCCATCCCCCCCACTCCAAGCCCCCATTCCCCACCCCCTCCCCACTCCACCACTTTCCTCCCTAACTCCCATCCGCCACTAGACTCCCCACTCCTCTCTCCTCCCCTACACCCCTTCACTCACCACCCTCTCCCCCTCACATACCCTCTCTCTCACCCTCACATCCCCTCTCCCTCCCCACAACCCTCCCTCTGCCCCACTCACCCTCCCCCACTCCCCTAACTCCCCTCCCCGTTCCCTGCACCCCATCCCACTGCCCTCCCTTATTTCCTTCCTGCTCCCCCTCTGCCACTCCCATCCCCCTCCCCGCCCTTCCCCCTCCCTCCCGACTCTATTCCCCACTCCCTTCCATCTCCCCTTCCCCCTTCCGCCCTACCCCCTCCCCAATCCCCTCCACAACACCCACCCCCTACTTCTCATCGGCCTCCCGCAATCCTCTCCGCCATTCCCATCTTTCACTACCCTCCCCCACTACCCTCACCCACTACCCTCCACCACTACACTCCACCACTACCCTACACTTCCCCCACTACCCTCCGCGAGTCCCCTTCTCCACTGCCCTGTCCACTCCACTCCTTCCCCCACTCCACTCCGCTCCCCTCCTCCTCCCCACCACACACTGCACACTCACTCCCATCTCCCACTTAACTACCCCTCCCCTGCGCAGTCCCCTCCCCCACTCCCCTCCCCAACCCCCTGCACTCCACTCCCACACTCCCCACTCTCCTCCCTCACTCGCATCCTCCATTCCAGTTCCCACTCCTCTCTCCCCTCCCCTATACCACCCACTCACCACCCTCTCCCCCTCACTCTCCCTCTCCCTCCCCACTACCCTCCCACAATCCCACTCACCCTCCCCCACTCACCCTCCCCCGTGCCCCTTCTGCTCTGCCTTCCCCCTCCCCCACGCCCCATCCCCAACCCCTTCCCCCACACCTTTCCCCCAGTCCCTTTAACCCTCCCCTCCCCCTTCCCCCTCCCCCTTCCCCCTCACGCAACACCCCATCCTACACTCCCCAGCACCTCCCCCACTCCTCTTCTGCCTCCCTTCCCCTACCCCCAACCTCCACTCCCCTCCCCCCACTCCCCTCCCCCACTCCCCTCCCACACTTCCGTCCCCTATTATCCCTCCCCGAACCCCTCTCCTTCACTTTTTCACCGCTCCCCCTCCCCCTCCCTCACTCCCATCCTCCACTCCACTCCCAACTCCACTCTCCCCTACCCTACACTTCCCACTCACCTCCTTCTGCCCTCACACTCCTTCTCCTTCCCCACTCCCATCCCCCGAATCCCACTGCCCCTCTCCCACTCACATCACCCTCCACTCCCTCACTCCCTTCTCCACTCCTGCACTCCCCTCCCCCTTTCCCCTTCTCAACTCTCCTCCCTCACTCCCATCCTTCACTCCCCTCCCCACTCCCCTCCCCCACAACCCTCACCCACTCCGCTCACCCCTCCCCCACTCCTCACTCTCCACTCCCCTCCATCACTCGCCTATCTGCCTCGCCCACTCCATCTCCCCCACTTCCCTCCACAACTCCCACTCCCTCACTCCCCTCCCGACTCCCCTCCCCACCACCCAGTCCCACTCCTCTCGCACAATCCGCTCACCCCTACCCCACTCCTCACTCCCCACTTCCCTCCCCAACTCCGCACTCCTCACTCCCCTCAATCACTACCCTCCCTAACATCTCTCCACCTCTCCCTCCCCACTCCCCTCCAGCATACCACACGCCCCTCCCCCACTCCCCACCACCTCCCCACTCCCCCACTCCCCCACTCCCCTCCCGCAAACCCCACTCCCCACTTCACTCTCCACTCCCCCCTCCCCCACTCCCCACTCGGCTCTCCCCACTCCACTCCTCACATCCGCACTCCCCTCCCCCACACCCCACTCCTCACTCCTCACTCCCCACTCCACTCCACACTCCCCCATGCCCCTCCCCCACTCCCCCACTCCCCTCCCCCACTCCCCCACTCCCCCACTCCCCTCCCCCACTCCCCACTCTCCCACTCCCCACTCCTCACTCCCCACTCCACTCCCCAATCCTCACTACCCTCCCCCACTCCCCTATGCACTTACCACAACCCTCCCCAACTACCCACTCCCCAATCCCCTCCCCCACTCCTCTCTCCCCTCCCCCACTCCTCACTCCAATCCAATAAAACCCACTCCCCTCCCACCAACCCCAAACACCTCACCCACACCCCACTCCCCTCACCCAATCCCCACTCCACTCCCCCACTCCCCACTCATCACTGCTCACTCCACTCACCCACTCCCCACTTCTCACTCCCCACTCAACTCCACACTCCCCCACTCCCCTCCCCCACTCCCCTCTCCAACTCCTCGCTCCCCACTCCACTCCACACACCCCGACTCCTCACTCCCCACTCCCCCACTCACCTCTCCCCCACTCCCCACTCCTCACTCACCACGCCACTCCCGACTCCTCACTCCCCTCCCCCTCTCCCCTCCCCCACTCACCACTCCCCCACTCCCCACTTCTCACTCACCACTCCACTCCCCACTCCTCACTCCCCTCCCCCACTCCCCTCACCCACTCCCCTCCCCCACTCACTACTCCCTTCCCCAACTACCCACTCCCCAATCCCATCCCCCACTCCTCACTCCCCACCCCCACTCCCCACTCCAACCCCACTCCCCTCACCCACTCCCCACTCCCCTCCTCACTCCCCTCCCCCACACCCCACTCCTCACGACCCACTCAACTCGCCCACACCGCCACTCCCCTCCCCCACTCCACACTCTCCCACTCCCCACTCCTCACTCCCCACTGCACTCCGCACTCCCCGACTCCTCACTCCCCACTCACCTCTCCCCCACTCCCCACTCCTCTCTCACCACTCCACACGCCACTCCTCACTCACCTCCCCCACTCCCCACTCCTCACTCCCCGCTCCACTCCCCCACTCCACACTCCCCTCCCCCACTCCCCTCACCCACTCCCCTCCCCCACTCACTACTCCCTTCCCCAACTACCCACTCCCCAATCCCATCCCCCACTCCTCACTCCCCACCCCCACTCCCCACTCCAACCCCACTCCCCTCACCCACTCCCCACTCCCCTCCTCACTCCCCTCCCCCACACCCCACTCCTCACGACCCACTCAACTCGCCCACACCGCCACTCCCCTCCCCCACTCCACACTCTCCCACTCCCCACTCCTCACTCCCCACTGCACTCCGCACTCCCCGACTCCTCACTCCCCACTCACCTCTCCCCCACTCCCCACTCCTCTCTCACCACTCCACACGCCACTCCTCACTCACCTCCCCCACTCCCCACTCCTCACTCCCCGCTCCACTCCCCCACTCCACACTCCCCTCCCCCACTCCCCACTCCTCACTCCCCGCTCCACAACCCCACTCCCCTCGCACCAAACGTCACTCCACTCACCCACTCCCCACTCCCCTCACCCACTCCCCACTCCCCTCCCCCACTCCCCACTCCTTACTCCCCGCTCCACTCCCCACTAACCACTTCTCACTCCAGTCCCCCACTACCCACTTCTCACTCCCCAGTCAACTCCCCACTCCCCACTCCCCTCCCACACTCCCCTCCCCCACTCCCCACTCCCCCACTGCCCACTACTCACTCCCCACTCTACTCCTCACTCTCCACTCCCCTCACCCACTCCCCTCTCAGCCATCCCTTCCACAACATCACTCCCCACTCCTCACTCCACTCCCCACTCCCCACTCCTCTCTCCCCACATCACTCCCCACTACCCCACTGCCAACTCCTCACTCCCAACTTCACACTCCCCTCCCTACTCCTCATTGACGTCACGCACTCACCACTCCCCTCCCCCACCCCCACTCCCCACTCTACAATCCCCTCCCCGACTCCTCACTCCACTCCCCCACTCCACACTCCCAACCCGCACATCACACTCCCCTCCATCACTCACGTCCCCCACCCCTCCCCCACTCCTCGCAACACTCCTCCACAGCCCACTCCACTCCCCCACTCCCCCACTTCCCTCCCCAGTCCTCACTCCACTCCCCACTCCCCCACTCTCCACTCCCGACTCAATTCCCCCACTCCCCACTCCCCTATCCCGATCTACACTCCCGTCCCACACTCCCCTCTCCCACTCTCCACTCCTGTCCCCACTCCCCTCTCCCCACACCCCACTCATCTGCCCCACTCCGCTCCCCCACTTCCCTCCCCCACTCCTCTTGCCTTCCTTCCCTCTCCCCACAACCACACCCACACCCAATCCTTTCCCCACTCTCACCCCTGCGCTCCCAACTCACCTCCCCACTCCCTCACCCACACTCCCCCTCCTCACTCACCTCCCAACTCACCTCCCCTCTCCCTCACCCCCACTCCTCCTCCTCACTCCCCTCCCGCACTCTCCACGCCCCTCCCCCACTCCCCCACCGCACTCCCCCTCCTCACACCCCTTGCGCACCCCCCACTCCATTCCCCGACTCCCTTCCCCCACTCCACTCCCCCACTCCACTCCCCCACTCCACTCCCCCACTCCCCTCAATCACTCCCCACTCACCTCCTCCAATCCCCACTCCTCACTCCCCACTCACCTACAACACACTCCAACTCCCCTCCCCAACTCCCCATTCCACCACCCCTCTCACTCCCCACTCCCCTCCTCTTATCCGCCCTCCACGCCTCCACTCACAACTCACCTCCCCCACTCGCCTCCTCTCCCCTCCCCTCCCCCACTCCCCACTCCTGACTCAATTCCCCCACTTCCCACTCTCCACTCCCATCCCACAATCCCCAATCCCTTACACCCCTCCCCCACTCCTTTCACAACTCCACTTCCCACTTCCCTATGCCTCACCTCTCCTCCACTCACCTCGACCTCTCCCCTCCACTCCCCTCCCCTCCCCTCTCCCCTCCCCCACTCCACTTCCAACTCCCCTATCCATCCCCCCTCCCCCACTCCCCTCCCTCTCGCCTCCTTTCCCCTCTCCACTCCTCTTCCCACTTCGCCCCCCCACTCCCCTCCCCCTCTCCCCTCCTCTCCCATCCCCCACTCCCCTCCCCCGCTCCCCTCCCCCTCTCCCCTCCACCCCCCTCTCCACTCCTCTTCCCACTTCGCTCCCCCACTCCTCTCTCTCCACTCCTCACTCAAACTCCACTTCGCCACATGTCTGGACTGAATTGGCTCTTTCCTGGTGTGTGAGTTATACTCAGGACCACTCCAGCTGGTATTAATAGTGGTCTGGTTTGAATTGGCTCTTTCCTGGTGTGTGAGTTGGATTCAGTACCACTCCAGCTGGTATTAATAGTGGTCTGGTTTGATTTGGTTCTTTCCTGGTGTGTGAGTGGGACTCAGTACCACTCCAGCTGGTATTAATAATGGTATGGTAGAATTGGCTCATTCCTGGTGTGTGAGTGGGGCTCAGTACCTCTCCAGCTGGTATTAATAGAGGTCTGGATTGAATTGGCACTTTCCTGGTGTGTGAGTGGGACTCAGTACCACTCCAGCTGGTATTAATAATGGTCTGTTTTGAATTGGCTCTTTCCTGGTGTGTGAGTTGGATTCAGTACCACTCCAGCTGGTATTAATAGTGGTCTGGGTAGAATTGGCTCATTCCTGGTGTGTCAGTGGCGTTCAGTACAACTCCAGCTGTATCAATAGAGGTCTGGATTGAATTTGCTCTTTCCTGGTGGGTGAGTGGGGCTCCGTACCACTCCAGCAGCTATTAATAGAGGCCTGGATTGAGTTAGCCACTTCCTGGTGTGTGATCGGGGCTTAGTTCCACTCCTTCTGCTATTAATGGAGACCTGGATTGAATTGGCTCTATTTTGGTGAGTGAGTGGGGCTCAGAACCACTCCAGCTGGTATTAAAAGAGAACTGGATTGAATTGGCACTTTCTGGTGTGTGAGTGGGACTCAGTACCAATCCAGCTGGTATTAAAAGAGGCCTGAATTGAATTGTCTCTTTCCTGGTGTGTGAGTGGGACTCAGTCACACTCCAGCTGGTATTAATAGAGCTCTGGATTGAATTGGCTCTTTCCTGGTGTGTGAGTGGGACTCAGTACCTCTCCAGCTGGTATTAATAGAAGCCTGGCCATAATTCGCTCTTTCTGGTGTTTGTGTGGTACTCAGTGCCAGCACAGCCGGTGTTAATAGAATCCTGGAATGAACTCTCTATTGTCTGCTGTGTGAGTGGGACTCAGTACCACTCCAGCTGCTATTAATAGAGATCTGGATTGAATTGGAGCTTTCCCGGTGTTTGTTTTTCGGCTCAGTACCACTCCTACTGGTATTAATAGAGGCCTGGAATGAACTGTCACTTTCCTGCTGTGTGAGTGGGACTCAGTCGCACTTCAGCTGGTATTATAGATGTCTGGATTGAATTGGCTCTTTCTCGTGTGTAAGTGGGACTCAATGCCACTCCAGCTGATATTTATAGATGTTTGGAATGAACTGTCCCTTTCCTGGTGTGTGAGTGAGACACAGTGCCAGTACACCCATTGTCAATAGAGTCCTGGAATGAACTGTCTCTTCTCTGCTGTGTGAGTGGGATTCAGTCCCACTCCAATTGTTATTAATAGAGGCCTGCATTGAATTGGCTCTTTGCTGGTGTGTGATTGGGACTCAGTACCACTCCAGCTGGTATTAATAGAGGCCTGGATCTAGTTAGCCACTTCCTGGTGTGTGAGCGGTGCTTAGGTCCACTTCTTCTGCTATTAATAGAGACCTGGATTGAATTGGCTCTATTTTGGTGAGTGATTGGGGCTCAGTGCCACTCCTGCTGGTATTAAAAGAGGCCTGAATTGAATTGTCTCTTTCCTGGTGTGTGAGTGAGACTCAGTACCAAACCAGCTGGAATTAATAAAGGCCTGATTGAATTGGCTCTCACTGGTGTGTGTGTGGGACTCAGTACCACTCCAGCTGGTATTAATAGAGGCCTGGATTGACTTGGCTCTTTCTGGTGTGTGAGTGGAACTCAGTAGCACTCCAGCTGGTATGAATAGAGGCCTGGATTGACTTGGCTCTTTCCTGGTTTGTGAGTGGGGCTCAGTACCACTTCAGCTGGCATTAATAGAGGTCTGGATAGAATTGGCTCCGTGCTGGTGTGTGAGTGGGGCTCAGTACCATTCCAGCCGGTATTAATAGAGGTCTGGATGGAATTGGCTCTTTCTGGTGTGTGAGTGGGACTCAATACCACTCCAGCTGGTATGAATAGAGGCCTGGATTGAATTGGCTCTTACTGGTGTGTGAGTGGGGATCAGTACCTCTCCAGCTGGTATTAATGGAGGTCTGGATTGAATTGGCTCTTTCCTGGTGTGTGAGTTATACTCAGTACCACTCCAGCTGGTATTAATGGAGGTCTGGATTGAATTGGCTCATTCCTGGCGTGTGAGTGGGGTTCAGTACCATTCCAGCTGGTATTAATAGAGGTCTGGATTGAATTGGCTCTTTCTGGTGTGTGTGTGGGACTCAGTACATCTCCAGCAGCTATTAATAGAGGCCTGGATTGAGTTAGCCACTTCCTGGTGTGTGAGCGGTGCGTAGGTCCACTTCTTCTGCTATTAATAGAGACCTGGATTGAATTGGCTCTATTTTGGTGAGTGATTGGGGCTTAGTGCCACTCCTGCTGGTATTAAAAGAGGCCTGAATTGAATTGTCTCTTTCCTGATGTGTGAGTGGGACTCAGTATCACTCCAGCTGGTATTAATAGAGACCTGCATTGAATTGGATCTTTCCCGGTGTTTGTGTGGGGTTCAGTACCACACCTACTGGTATTAATAGTGGCCTGGAATGAACTGTCCCTTTCCTGCTGTGTGAGTGGGACTCAGTCGCACTTCAACTGGTATTATAGATGTCTGGATTGAATTGGCTCTATCATGGCATGTGAGTGGGAGTTAATTCCACTCCAGCTGGTATTAATAGAGGCCTGGAATGAATTGGCTATTTCATGTGTGTAAGTGGGACTCAATGTCACTCCAGCTTATATTTATAGATGTTTGGAACGAACTGTCCCTTTCCTGGTGTGTGAGTGGGACACAGTGCCAGTACACCCGGTGTTGATAGAGTCCTGGAATGAACTGTCTCTTCTCTGCTGTGAGTGGGATTCAGTCCCACTCCAAATGTTATTAATAGAGGCCTGCATTGAATTGGTACTTTCTGGTGTGTGAGTGGGAGTTAATTCCACTCCAGCTGGTATTAATAGAGGCCTGGATTGAATTGGCTCTTTCCTTGTGTGTGAGTGGGAATCAGTCCCACTCCAGCTGATATTAATAGAACCCTGGATTGAATTGGCTCTTTCCTGGTGTGTGAGTGGTACTCAGTACCACTCCAGCAGGTCGGAATAGAGGCCTGCATTGAATTGGTACTTTCTGGTGTGTGAGTGGGAGTTAATTCCACTCCAGCTGGTATTAATAGAGGCCTGGATTGAATTGGCTCTTTCCTTGTGTGTGAGTGGGAATCAGTCCCACTCCAGCTGATATTAATAGAACCCTGGATTGAATTGGCTCTTTCCTGGTGTGTGAGTGGGACTCAGTATCACTCCAGCTGGTATTAATAGAGACCTGGATTGAATTGGATCTTTCCCGGTGTTTGTGTGGGGTTCAGTACCACACCTACTGGTATTAATAGTGGCCTGGAATGAACTGTCCCTTTCCTGCTGTGTGAGTGGGACTCAGTCGCACTTCAACTGGTATTATAGATGTCTGGATTGAATTGGCTCTATCATGGCATGTGAGTGGGAGTTAATTCCACTCCAGCTGGTATTAATAGAGGCCTGGAATGAATTGGCTCTTTCAAGTGTGTAAGTGGGACTCAATGTCACTCCAGCTTATATTTATAGATGTTTGGAACGAACTGTCCCTTTCCTGGTGTGTGAGTGGGACACAGTGCCAGTACACCCGGTGTTGATAGAGTCCTGGAATGAACTGTCTCTTCTCTGCTGTGTGAGTGGGATTCAGTCCCACTCCAAATGTTATTAATAGAGGCCTGCATTGAATTGGTACTTTCTGGTGTGTGAGTGGGAGTTAATTCCACTCCAGCTGGTATTAATAGAGGCCTGGATTGAATTCGCTCTTTCCTTGTGTGTGAGTGGGAATCAGTCCCACTCCAGCTGATATTAATAGAACCCTGGATTGAATTGGCTCTTTCCTGGTGTGTGAGTGGTACTCAGTACCACTCCAGCAGGTCGGAATAGAGGCCTGGATTGAATTGGCTCTTTCCTGGTGTTTGAGTGGTGCTCAGTACCACTCCGGCTGGTATTAATCGAGGCGTGGATTGAATTGGCTCTTTCCTGGAGTGTGAGTGGGGCTCAGCACCACTCCAGCTGGCATTCATAGAGTTCTGGATTGAATTGCCTCTTTCCTGGTTTGTGAGTGGGGCTCTGTATGACTCCAGCTGTTATTAATAGAGGCCTGGAAAGAATTGGCTCCATCCTGGTGTGTCAGTGGGGCTCAGTACCATTCCAGCTGGTATTAATAGAGGTCTGGATGGAATTGGCTCTTTCTGGTTTGTGAGTGGGACTCAGTGCCACTCCAGCTGGTATGAATAGAGACCTGGATTGGATTGGCACTTTCCTGGTGTGTGAGTGGGACTCAGTACCACTGCAGCAGGCATTAATAGAGGTCTGGATTGAATTGGCTCTTTCCTTGTTGTGAGAGGGTTTCAGTACCACTCCAGCTGGTATTTATAGAGGCCTGGATTGAATTGGCTATTTCCTGGTGTGTGAGTGGGACTCAGTACAACTCCAGCTGGTATGAATAGAGGCCTGGATTGATTTGGATCTTTCCTGGTGTGTGAGTGGGACTCAGTACCACTCCAGCAGGCATTAATAGAGGTCTGGATTGAATTGGCTCTTTCCTTGTTGTGAGAGGGTTTCAGCACGACTCCAGCTGGTATTAATAGAGGTCTCGATAGAATTGGCTCCATTCTGGTGTGTGAGTGAGGCTCAGTACCAATCCAGCTGGTATTAATAGAGACCTGGATTGAATTGGCTCTTTCCTTGTTGTGAGAGGGTTTCAGTACCACTCCAGCTGGTATTAATAGAGACCTGGATTGAATTGGCTCTTTCCTGGTGTGTGAGTGCGACTCCGTGCCACTCGAGCTGGTATGAATAGGGGCCTGGATTGAATTGGCTCTTTACTGGTGTGTGATTGGGCCTCAGTACCACTCCAGCTGGTCTTAATAGAGGCCTGGATTGAATTGGCTCTTTCCTGGTTGTGAGTGGGACTCAGTACCACTCCAGCTGGTATTAATAGAGGCCCGGTTTCAATTGTCTCTTTCCTGGTGTGTAAGTGGGACTCAGTACCACTCCAGCTGGTATTAACAGGTGCCTGGATTGAATTGGCTCTTTCCTGGTGTGTGATTGGGGCTCAGTACCACTCTAGCTGGTATTAATAGAGGCCCGGTTTCAATTGTATCTTTCCTGGTGAGTGAGTGGGGCTCAGGACCACTTCAGCTGCTGTTAATAGAGGTCTGGAATGAATTGGCTCTTTCCAGGTGTGTGAGTGAGACTCACTACCACTCCAGCTGGTATTAATAGAATCCTGGATTGAATTGGCTCCTTCCTGGTGAGTGAGTGGGGCACAGTACCACTCCAGTCGCTATAAATAGAGGCCTGGATTGAAATGGCTCTTCCCTGGTGTGTGAGTGGGGCTCAGTCCCACTGCAGTCGCAAGAAATAGAGGCCTGGATTGAAATGGCTCTTCCCTGGTGCGTGAGTGCGGCTCAGTACCACTCCAGCTGGTATTAATAGAGGCCTGGTTTAAATTGACTCTTTCTGGTGTGTGAGTGGGACTCAGTTCCACTCCAGCTGCTGTGAATGAAGGTCTGGAATGACTTGGCTCTTTCCTGGCGTGTGAGTGGCACTCAGTACCACTCCAGCTGGTATTAATAGAGGCCTGGATTGAAATGGCTCTTCTCTGGTGTGTGAGTGGGACTCAGTTCCACTCCAGCTGGTATCAATAGAGGTCTGGATTGAATTGGCACTTTCCTGCTGTGTGAGTGGGATTCAGTTCCACTCCAGCTGGTATTAAATGAGACCTGGATTGAATTGCCTCTATCCTGGCGTGTGAGTGGGGCTCAGTACCAAAACAGCTGGTATTAATAGAGGCCTGGTTTCAATTGTCTCTTTCCTGGTGTGTAAGTGGGACTCAGTACCACTCCAGCTGGTATTAATAGAGGCCTGGTTACAATTGTCTCTTTCCCGGTGTGTGAGTTCGGCTCAGTCCCACTCCAGCTGGTATTAAGAGTTCTGGATTGAATTGGCTCTTTCCCGGTATGTGAGTGGGGCTCAGTCCCACTCCAGCTGGTAGTAAATGAGACCTGGATTGAATTGCCTCTATCCTGGCGTGTGAGTGGGACTCAGCACCACTCCAGCTTGTATTTAAAGAGGTCTGGATTGAATTGGCTCTTTCCTGGTTGTGAGTGGGACTCAGTACCACTCCAGCTGGTATTAATAGGTGCCTGGATTGAATTGGCTCTTTCCTGGTGTGTGATTGGGGCTAAGTACCACTCTAGCTGGTATTAATAGAGGCCCGGTTTCAATTGTCTCTTTCCTGGTGTGTAAGTGGGACTCAGTACCACTCCAGCTGGTATTAATAGAAGCCTCGATTGAATTGGCTCTTTCCTGGTGAGTGAGTGGGGCTCAGTACCACTTCAGCTGCTGTCAATAGAGGTCTGGAATGAATTGGCTCTTTCCTGGTGTTTCAGTGAGACTCAGTACAACTTCAGCTGGTTTCAAGAGAAACCTGGTTTGAATTGACTCTTTCCTGGTGTGTGAGTGAGACTCAGTACCACTCCAGCTGGTATTAAATGAGACCTGGATTGAATTGCCTCTATCCTGGCGTGTGAGTGGGGCTCAGTACCAAAACTGCTGGTATTAATAGAGGCCTGGTTTCAATTGTCTCTTTCCTGGTGTGTAAGTGGGACTCAGTACCACTCCAGCTGGTATTAATAGAGGCCTGGTTACAATTGTCTATTTCCCGGTGTGTGAGTGGGGCTCGGTCCCACTCCAGCTGGTATTAAGTGTTCTGGATTAAATTGGCTCTTTCCTGGTATGTGAGTGGGGCTCAGTCCCACTCCAGCTGGTATTAAATGAGACCTGGATTGAATTGCCTCTATCCTGGCGTGTGAGTGGGACTCAGCACCACTCCAGCTTGTATTTAAAGAGGTCTGGATTGAATTGGCTCTTTCCTGGTTGTGAGTGGGACTCAGTACCACTCCAGCTGGTATTAATAGAGGCCCGGTTTCAATTGTCTCTTTCCTGGTGTGTAAGTGGGACTCAGTACCACTCCAGCTGGTATTATTAGGTGCCTGGATTGAATTGGCTCTTTCCTGGTGTGTGATTGGGGCTCAGTACCACTCTAGCTGGTATTAATAGAGGCCCGGTTTCAATTGTCTCTTTCCTGGTGTGTAAGTGGGACTCAGTACCACTCCAGCTGGTATTTAAAGAGGTCTGGATTGAATTGGCTCTTTCCTGGTTGTGAGTGGGACTCAGTACCACTCCAGCTGGTATTAATAGGTGCCTGGATTGAATTGGCTCTTTCCTGGTGTGTGATTGGGGCTCAGTACCACTCTAGCTGGTATTAATAGAGGCCCGGTTTCAATTGTCTCTTTCTTGGTGTGTAAGTGGGACTCAGTACCACTCCAGCTGGTATTAATAGAAGCCTCGATTGAATTGCCTCTTTCCTGGTGAGTGATTGGGGCTCAGTACCACTTCAGCTGCTGTTAATAGAGGTCTGGAATGAATTGGCTCTTTCCTGGTGTTTCAGTGAGACTCAGTACAACTTCAGCTGGTTTCAAGAGAAACCTGGTTTGAATTGACTCTTTCCTGGTGTGTGAGTGGGACTCAGTACCACTTCAGCTGCTGTTAATCGAAGCCTGGATTGAATTGGCTCCTTCCTCGTGTGTGAGTGGGACTCAGTACCATCCAGCTGGTATTCATAGAAACCTGGATTGAATTGGCTCCTTCCTGGTGTGTGAGTGGGGCTCAGTACCACTTCATCTGCTGTTAATAGAGGTTTGGAATGAATTTGCTCTTTCCTGGTGTTTCATTGAGACTCAGTACCACTCCAGCTGGTTTCAAGAGAAACCTGGTTTGAATTGACACTTTCCTGGTGTTTGAGTGGGACTCAGTTACACTCCAGCTGATATTATTAGAGGCCTGGTTTGAATTGACTCTTTCCTGGTGTGTGTGTGGGCTCAGTCCGACTCCAGCTGATATTATTAGAGGCCTGGTTTGAATTGACTCTTTCCTGGTGTGTGAGTGGGCTCAGTCCCACTCCAGCTGTTATTAAGAGGTCTGGATTGAATTGGCACTTTCCTGGTGTGTGAGTGGGCTCAGTTCCACTCCAGCTGATATTATTAGAGGCCTGGTTTGAATTCACTGTTTCCTGGTGTGTGAGTGGGCTCAGTCCCACTCCAGCTGGTATTAATAGAGGCATGGTTTGAATTGACTCTTTCCTGGTGTGTGAGAGGGGCTCAGTACCACTCCAGCCGGTATTAATAGAAGCCTGGATTGAATTGCCTCTTTCCTGGTGTGAGTGGGACTCAGTACGACTTCAGCTGCTGTTAATAGAAGCCTGGATTGAATTGGCTCCTTCCTGGTGTGTGAGTGGGACTCAGTTCCACTCCAGCTGGTATTAATAGAAACCTGGATTGAATTGGCTCCTTCTTGGTGTGTGAGTGGGGCTCAGTACCACTTCAGCTGCTATTAATAGAGGTTTGGAATGAACTTGCTCTTTCCTGGTGTTTCATTGAGACTCAGTACCACTCCAGCTGGTTTCAAGAGAAACCTGGTTTGAATTGACACTTTCCTGGTGTTTGAGTGGGACTCAGTTACACTCCAGCTGATATTGTTAGAGGCCTGGTTTGAATTGACTCTTTCCTGGTGTGTGTGTGGGCTCAGTCCGACTCCAGCTGATATTATTAGAGGCCTGGTTTGAATTGACTCTTTCCTGTTGTGTGAGTGGGCTCAGTCCCACTCCAGCTGTTATTAAGAGGTCTGGATTGAATTGGCACTTTCCTGGTGTGTGACTGGGCTCAGTACCACTTCAGCTGCTGTTAACAGAGGTTTGGAATGAATTCGCTCTTTCCTGGTGTTTCAGTGAGACTCAGTACCACTCCAGCTGGTTTCAAGAGAAACCTGGTTTGAATTGACTCTTTCCTGGTACGTGAGTGAGACTCAGTACCACTCCAGCTGGGAATAATAGCATTTTGGTTTCAATTGGCACTTTCCTGGTGTGTGAGCGGGACTCAGTACCTCACCAGCTGGTATTAATAGAGGCCTGGTTTGAATTGACACTTTCCTGGTGTGTGAGTGGGGCTCAGTCCCATTCCAATCGCTATAAATGGAAGCCTGGATTGAAAAGGCTCTTCCCTGGTGTGTGAGTGGGGCTCAGTACCACTCCAGCTGGTATTAATAGAGGCCTGGTTTGAATTGACTCTTTCCTGGTGTGTGAGTGGGACTCAGTTCCACTCCAGCAGGTAGTAATAGAGGCCTGGATTAAATTGACACTTTCCCGGTGTGTGAGTGGGACACAGTTCCACTCCAGCTGATATTAATAGAGGCCGGTTATGAATTGACTCTTTCCTGGTGTGTGAGTGGGGCTCAGTCCCACTCCAGCTGTTATTAAGAGGTCTGGATTGAATTGACTCTTGCTGGTGTGTGAGTGGGACTCAGTTCCACTCCAGCTGGTATTAATAGAGGTCTGGATTGAATTGGCACTTTCCTGGTGTGTGAGTGGGACTCAGTTCCACTCCAGCTGGTATTAATAGAGGTCTGGATTGAATTGGCACTTTCCTGGTGTGAGTGGGACTCAGTTCCACTCCAGCTGGTATTAAAAGAGGCCTGGATTGAATTGTTTCTTTTACTGGTGTGTGAGTGGGACTCAGTACCACTCCAGCTGGTATTAATAGAGGTCTGGATTGAATTGACTCTTGCTGGTGTGTGAGTGGGACTCAGTTCCACTCCAGCTGGTATTAGAGGTCTGGATTGAATTGGCACTTTCCTGGTGTGTGAGTGGGACTCAGTTCCACTCCAGCTGGTATTAATATAGGTCTGGATTGAATTGTCTCTTTTCCTGTTGTGTGAGTGGGACTCAGTACCACTCCAGCTGGTATGAATAGAGGTCTGGATTGAAGTGGCTCTTTCCTGGTGTGTGAGTGGGGCTCAGGCCCACTCCAGTCGCTATTAATAGAAACCTGGATTGAATTGCCTCTTTCCTGACGTGTGAGTGGGACTCAGTACCACTCCAGCTGGTAATAATAGAAATTTGGTTTCAATTGGCACATTCCTGGTGTGTGAGTGGGACATAGTTCCACTCCATCTGGTATTAATAGAGGCCTGGTTTGAATTGACTCTTTTCTGGTGTGTGAGTGGGACCCAGTATCACTCCAGCTGGTATTAATGGAGGCCTGGTTGGAATTGGCTCTATCCTGGTGTGTGAGTGGGGCTCAGTCCCACTCCAGCTGATATTATTAGAGGCCTGGTTTGAATTGACTCTTTCCTGGTGTGTGAGTGGGCTCAGTCCCACTCCAGCTGTTATTAAGAGGTCTGGATTGAATTGGCACTTTCCTGGTGTGTGAGTGGGACTCAGTTCCACTCCAGCTGAAATTAATAGAGGCCTGGTTTGAATTGATTCTTCCTGGTGTGTGAGTGGGACTCAGTTCCACTCCAGCTGGTATTAATAGAGGCCTGGTTTAAATTGACTCTTTCCGGTGTCTGAGTGGGACTCAGTTCCACTCCAGCTGCTATTAATAGAGACATGGATTGAACTAGCTCTTTCCTTGTGTGTGAGTGGGACTCAGTTCCACTCCAGCTGGTATTAATAGAAACCTGGATTGAATTTTCTCCTTCCTGATGAGTGAGTGTGGCTCAGTACCACTTCAGCTGCTGTTAACAGAGGTTTGGAATGAATTCGCTCTTTCCTGGTGTTTCAGTGAGGCTCAGTATCACTCCAGCTGGTTTCAAGAGAAACCTGGTTTGAATTGACTCTTTCCTGGTACGTGACTGAGACTCAGAACCACTCCAGCTGGGAATAATAGCATTTTGGTTTCAATTGGCACTTTCCTGGTGTGTGAGTGGGACTCAGTACCTCACCAGCTGGTATTACTAGAGGACACGAGTTCAAAGTGAAAGGGGAAAAGTTTAGGGGGGATATGCGTGGAAAGTTCTTTACGCAGAGGGTGGTGGGCACCTGGAACGCATTGCCAGCGGAGGTGGTAGATGCGGGCACGATGTAATCTTTTAAGATGTATCTGGACAGATACATGAATGGGCAGGAAGATAAGAGATACAGAAGCTTAGAAAATAGGCGACATGTTTAGAGAGAGGATCTGGATCGGCGCAGGCTTGGAGGGCCGAAGGGACTGTTCCTGTGCTGTAATTATCTTTGTTCTTGTTCTAATAGAGGCCTGGTTTGAATTGACACTTTCCTGGTGTGTGAGTGGGGCTCAGTCCCACTCCAGTCGCTATAAATGGAGGCCTGGATTGAAAAGGCTCTTCCCTGGTGTGTGAGTGGGGCTCAGTACCACTCCAGCTGGTATTAATAGAGGCCTGGTTTGAATTGACTCTTTTCTGGTGTGTGAGTGGGACTCAGTTCCACTCCAGCAGGTAGTAATAGAGGCCTGGATTAAATTGACACTTTCCCGGTGTGTGAGTGGGACACAGTTCCACTCCAGCTGATATTAATAGAGGCCGGTTTTGAATTGACTCTTTCCTGGTGTGTGAGTGGGGCTCAGTCCCACTCCAGCTGTTGTTAAGAGGTCTATATTGAATTGACTCTTGCTGGTGTGTGAGTGGGACTCAGTTCCACTCCAGCTGGTATTAATAGAGGTCTGGATTGAATTGGCACTTTCCTGGTGTGTGAGTGGGACTCAGTTCCACTCCAGCTGGTATTAAAAGAGGTCTGGATTGAATTGTCTCTTTTACTGGTGTGTGAGTGGGACTCAGTACGACTCCAGCTGGTATTAATAGAGGACTGGATTGAAGTGGCTCTTTCCTGGTGTGTGAGTGGGGCTCAGGCCCACTCCAGTCGCTATTAATAGAAACCTGGATTGAATTGCCTCTTTCCTGACGTGTGAGTGGGACTCAGTACCACTCCAGCTGGTAATAATAGAAATTTGGTTTCAATTGGCACATTCCTGGTGTGTGAGTGGGACTCAGTTCCTCTCCATCTGGAATTAATAGAGGCCTGGTTTGAATTGACTCTTTCCTGGTGTGTGAGTGGGGCTCAGTAACACTCCAGCCGGTATTAACAGAGGCCTGGATTGAATTGCCTCTGTCCTGGTGTGAGAGTGGGACACAGTTCCACTCCAGCTGATATTAATAGAGGCCGGTTTTGAATTGACTCTTTCCTGGTGTGTGAGTGGGGCTCAGTCCCACTCCAGCTGTTATGAAGAGGTCTGGATTGAATTGACTCTTGCTGGTGTGTGAGTGGGACTCAGTTCCACTCCAGCTGGTATTAATAGAGGTCTGGATTGAATTGGCACTTTCCTGGTGTGTGAGTGGGACTCAGTACCACTCCAGCTGGTATTAATAGAGGTCTGGATTGAAGTGGCTCTTTCCTGGTGTGCGAGTGGGGCTCAGGCCCACTCCAGTCGCTATTAATAGAAACCTGGATTGAATTGCCTCTTTCCTGACGTG
Organism: Heterodontus francisci; assembly: GCF_036365525.1. NCBI lineage: Eukaryota > Metazoa > Chordata > Chondrichthyes > Heterodontiformes > Heterodontidae > Heterodontus > Heterodontus francisci. The sequence continues at coordinate 38,789 of NW_027141376.1, forward strand.
TGAGTGGGACTCAGTACCACTCCAGCTGGTAATAATAGAAATTTGGTTTCAATTGGCACATTCCTGGTGTGTGAGTGGGACTCAGTTCCTCTCCATCTGGTATTAATAGAGGTCTGGTTTGAATTGACTCTTTTCTGGTGTGTGAGTGGGACTCAGTAACACTCCAGCCGGTATTAACAGAGGCCTGGATTGAATTGGCTCTGTCCTGGTGTGAGAGTGGGACCCAGTATCACTCCAGCTGGTATTAATAGAGGCCTGGTTGGAATTGGCTCTTTCCTGGTGTGTGAGTGGGGCTCAGTCCCACTCCAGCTGATATTATTAGAGGCCTGGTTTGAATTGACTCTTTCCTGGTGTGTGAGTGGGCTCAGTCCCACTCCAGCTGTTATTAAGAGGTCTGGATTGAATTGGCACTTACCTGGTGTGTGAGTGGGACTCAGTTCCACTCCAGCTGAAATTAATAGAGGCCTGGTTTGAATTGACTCTTCCTGGTGTGTGGGTGGGACACAGTTCCACTCCAGCTGGGAATAATAGCATTTTGGTTTCAATTGGCACTTTCCTGGTGTGTGACTGGGACTCAGTACCTCACCAGCTGGTATTAATAGAGGCCTGGTTTGAATTGACACTTTCCTGGTGTGTGAGTGGGGCTCAGTCCCACTCCAGTCGCTATAAATGGAGGCCTGGATTGAAAAGGCTCTTCCCTGGTGTGTGAGTGGGGCTCAGTACCACTCCAGCTGGTATTAACAGAGGCCTGGTTTGAATTGTCTCTTTCCTGGTGTGTGAGTGGGACTCAGTTCCACTCCAGCAGGTAGTAATAGATGCCTGGATTAAATTGACACTTTCCCGGTGTGTGAGTGGGACACAGTTCCACTCCAGCTGATATTAATAGAGGTCGGTTTTGAATTGACTCTTTCCTGGTGTGTGAGTGGGACTCAGTTCCACTCCAGCAGGTAGTAATAGAGGCCTGGATTAAATTGACACTTTCCCGTTGTGTGAGTGGGACTCAGTTCCACTCCAGCTGATATTAATAGAGGCCGGTTTTGAATTGACTCTTTCCTGGTGTGTGAGTGGGGCTCAGTCCCACTCCAGCTGTTATTAAGAGGTCTGGATTGAATTGACTCTTGCTGGTGTGTGAGTGGGACTCAGTTCCACTCCAGCTGGTATTAATAGAGGTCTGGATTGAATTGGCACTTTCCTGGTGTGTGAGTGGGACTCAGTTCCACTCCAGCTGGTATTAATAGAGGTCTGGATTGAATTGGCACTTTCCTGGTGTGTGAGTGGGACTCAGTTCCACTCCAGCTGGTATTAATAGAGGTCTGGATTAAAGTTGCTCTTTCCTGGTGTGTGAGTGGGGCTCAGGCCCACTCCAGTCGCTATTAATAGAAACCTGGATTGAATTGCCTCTTTCCTGACGTGTGAGTGGGACTCAGTACCACTCCAGCTGGTAATAATAGAAATTTGGTTTCAATTGGCACATTCCTGGTGTGTGAGTGGGACTCAGTTCCTCTCCATCTGGAATTAATAGAGGCCTGGTTTGAATTGACTCTTTCCTGGTCTGTGAGTGGGGCTCAGTAACACTCCAGCCGGTATTAACAGAGGCCTGGATTGAATTGGCTCTGTCCTGGTGTGACAGTGGGACCCAGTATCACTCCAGCTGGTATTAATAGAGGCCTGGTTGGAATTGGCTCTTTCCTGGTGTGAGTGGGGCTCAGTCCCACTCCAGCTGTTATTAAGAGATCTGGATTGAATTGGCACTTTCCTGGTGTGTGAGTGGGACTCAGTTCCACTCCAGCTGAAATTAATAGAGGCCTGGTTTGTATTGACTCTTTCCGGTGTGTGAGTGGGACTCAGTTCCACTCCAGCTGCTATTAATAGAGACATGGATTGAACTAGCTCTTTCCTTGTGTGTGAGTGGGACTCAGTTCCACTCCAGCTGGTATTAATAGAAACCTGGATTGAATTTTCTCCTTCCTGATGAGTGAGTGTGGCTCAGTACCACTTCAGCTGCTGTTAACAGAGGTTTGGAATGAATTCGCTCTTTTCTGGTGTTTCAGTGAGGCTCAGTATCACTCCAGCTGGTTTCAAGAGAAACCTGGTTTGAATTGACTCTTTCCTGGTACGTGACTGAGACTCAGTACCACTCCAGCTGGGAATATAGCATTTTGGTTTCAATTGGCACTTTCCTGGTGTGTGACTGGAACTCAGTACCTCACCAGCTGGTATTAATAGAGGCCTGGTTTGAATTGACACTTTCCTGGTGTGTGAGTGGGGCTCAGTCCCACTCCAGTCGCTATAAATGGAGGCCTGGATTGAAAAGGCTCTTCCCTGGTGTGTGAGTGGGGCTCAGTACCACTCCAGCTGGTATTAACAGAGGCCTGGTTTGAATTGTCTCTTTCCTGGTGTGTGAGTGGGACTCAGTTCCACTCCAGCAGGTAGTAATAGATGCCTGGATTAAATTGACACTTTCCCGGTGTGTGAGTGGGACACAGTTCCACTCCAGCTGATATTAATAGAGGTCGGTTTTGAATTGACTCTTTCCTGGTGTGTGAGTGGGACTCAGTTCCACTCCAGCAGGTAGTAATAGAGGCCTGGATTAAATTGACACTTTCCCGTTCTGTGAGTGGGACTCAGTTCCACTCCAGCTGATATTAATAGAGGCCGGTTTTGAATTGACTCTTTCCTGGTGAGTGAGTGGGGCTCAGTCCCACTCCAGCTGTTATTAAGAGGTCTGGATTGAATTGACTCTTGCTGGTGTGTGAGTGGGACTCAGTTCCACTCCAGCTGGTATTAATAGAGGTCTGGATTGAATTGGCACTTTCCTGGTGTGTGAGTGGGACTCAGTTCCACTCCAGCTGGTATTAATAGAGGTCTGGATTGAATTGGCACTTTCCTGGTGTGTGAGTGGGACTCAGTTCCACTCCAGCTGGTATTAAAAGAGGTCTGGTTTCAATTGTCTCTTTTACTGGTGTGTGAGTGGGACTCAGTACCACTCCAGCTGGTATTAATAGAGGTCTGGATTAAAGTTGCTCTTTCCTGGTGTGTGAGTGGGGCTCAGGCCCACTCCAGTCGCTATTAATAGAAACCTGGATTGAATTGCCTCTTTCCTGACGTGTGAGTGGGACTCAGTACCACTCCAGCTGGTAATAATAGAAATTTGGTTTCAATTGGCACATTCCTGGTGTGTGAGTGGGACTCAGTTCCTCTCCATCTGGAATTAATAGAGGCCTGGTTTGAATTGACTCTTTCCTGGTGTGTGAGTGGGGCTCAGTAACACTCCAGCCGGTATTAACAGAGGCCTGGATTGAATTGGCTCTGTCCTGGTGTGACAGTGGGACCCAGTATCACTCCAGCTGGTATTAATAGAGGCCTGGTTGGAATTGGCTCTTTCCTGGTGTGAGTGGGGCTCAGTCCCACTCCAGCTGGTATTAATAGAGGCCTGGATTGAATTGGCACTTTCCTGGTGTGTGAGTGGGCTCAGTTCCACTCCAGCTGATATTATTAGAGGCCTGGTTTGAATAGTCTCTTTCCTGGTGTGTGAGTGGGCTCAGTCCCACTCCAGCTGTTATTAAGAGGCCTGGTTGGAATTGGCTCTTTCCTGGTGTGTGAGTTTGGCTCAGTACCACTCCAGCTGGTATTATTGGAGGTGTGGATTGATTTGGCTCTTTCCTGGTGTGTGAGTTGGACTCAGTCCCACTCCAGCTGGTATTAATAGAAGCCTGGATTGAATTGCCTCTTTTCTGGTGTGTGAGTGGGACACAGTACCACTCCAGCTGGTATTAATAGAAACCTGGATTGAATTTTCTCCTTCCTGATGAGTGAGTGGGGCTCAGTACCACTTCAGCTGCTGTTAATCAAGGTTTGGAATGAATTCGCTCTTTCCTGGTGTTTCAGTGAGACTCAGTACCACTCCAGCTGGTTTCCAGAGAAACCTGGTTTGAATTGATTCTTTCCTGGTGTGTGAGTGAGACTCAACACCCATCCACCTGGGAATAATAGAATTTTGGTTTCAATTGGCACTTTCCTGGTGTGTGATGGGACTCAGTACCTCACCAGCTGGTATTAATAGAGGCCTGGTTTGAATTGATACTTTCCTGGTATGTGTGTGGGGCTCAGTACCACTCCGGCCGGTATTAATAGAGACCTTGATTGAACTAGATATTTCCTTGTGTGTGAGTGGGACTCAGTTCCACTCCAGCTGGTATTAATAGAATCCTAGATTGAATTGGCTCCTTCCTGGTTGGTGAGTGCTGCTCAGTCCCTCTCCAGCCGGTATTAATAGAGACCTGGTTTCAATTGACTCTTTCTGGTGTGTGATTGGGACTCAATTCCACTCCAGCTGGTATTAATATAGGTCCGGATTGCATTGGGACATTCCTGGTGTGTGAGTGGGGCTCAGTACCACTCCAGTCGCTATAAATAGAGGCCTGGATTGAAATGGCTCTTCCCTGGTGTGTGAGTGGGGCTCAGTACAACTCCAGCTGGTATTAATAGAGACCTGGTTTGAATTGACTCTTTCCTGGTGTGTGAGTGTGACTCAGTTCCACTCCAGCTGGTAATACTAGAGGCCTGGTTTAAATTGACTCTTTCTGGTGTGTGAGTGGGACTCAGTTCCACTCCAGCTGGTATTAATAGAGGTCTGGATTGAATTGGCACTTTCCTGGTGTGTGAGTGGGCTCAGTCCCAATCCAGCTGTTATCAAGAGGTCTGGATTGAATTGGCACATTCCTGGTGTGTGAGTGGGACTCAGTTCCACTCCAGCTGAAATTAATTGAGGCCTGGTTTGAATTCACTCTTCCTGGTGTGTGAGTGGGACTCAGTTCCACTCCAGCTGGTATTAATAGAGGCCTGGTTTAAATTGACTCTTTCCGGTGTGTGAGTGGGACTCAGTTCCACTCCAGCTGGTATTAATAGAGGTTTGGAATGAATTCTCTCTTTCCTGGTATTTCAGTGAGACTCAGTACCACTCCAGCTGGTTTCAAGAGAAACCTGGTTTGAATTGACTCTTTCCTGGTGTGTGAGTGAGACTCAGTACCACTCCAGCTGGGGATAATAGAAGTTTGGTTTCAATTGGCACTTTCCTGGTGTGCGAGTGGGACTCAGTTCCTCTCCATCTGGAATTAATAGAGGCCTGGTTTGAATTGACTCTTTCCTGGTGTGTGAGTGGAGTCAGTTCCACTCCAGCTGGTATTAATAGAGGCCTGGATTAAATTGACTCTTACTGGTGTGTGAGTGGGACTCAGTTCCACTCTCGCGGGTATTAATAGAGGTCTGGATTGAATTGGCACTTTCCTGATGTGAGAGTGGGACTCAGATCCTCTCCAGCTGATATTAATACAGGCCTGGTTTGAATTGACTCTTTCTTGGTGTGTGAGTGGAGCTCAGTCCCACTCCAGCTGTTATTAAGAGGTCTGGATTGAATTGGCACTTTCTCGCTGTGTGAGTGGGTCTCAGTACCTCACCAGCTGGTATTAATAGACGCCTGGTATGAATTGACTCTTTCCTGGTGTGTGAGTGGGGCTCAGTCCCACTCCAGTCGATATAAATAGAGGCCTGGATTGAAATGGCTCTTCCCTGGTGTGTGAGTGGGGCTTAGTACCACTCCAGCTGCTATTAATAGGGGCCTGGTTTGAATTGACTCTTTCCTGGTGTGTGAGTGGGACTCAGTTCCACTCCAGCTGGTATTAATAGAGGCCTGGTTTAAATTGATTCTTACTGGTGTGTGAGTGGGCTCAGTTCCACTCCAGCTGATATTATTAGAGGCCTGGTTTGAATAGACTCTTTCCTGGTGTGTGAGTGGGCTCAGTCCCACTCCAGCTGTTATTAAGAGGCCTGGTTGGAATTGGCTCTTTCCTGGTGTGTGAGTTTGGCTCAGTACCACTCCAGCTGGTATTATTGGAGGTGTGGATTGATTTGGCTCTTTCCTGGTGTGTGAGTTGGACTCAGTCCCACTCCAGCTGGTATTAATAGAAGCCTGGATTGAATTGCCTCTTTTCTGGTGTGTGAGTGGGACACAGTACCACTCCAGCTGGTATTAATAGAAACCTGGATTGAATTTTCTCCTTCCTAATGAGTGAGTGGGGCTCAGTACCACTTCAGCTGCTGTTAATCAAGGTTTGGAATGAATTCGCTCTTTCCTGGTGTTTCAGTGAGACTCAGTACCACTCCAGCTGGTTTCCAGAGAAACCTGGTTTGAATTGATTCTTTCCTGGTGTGTGAGTGAGACTCAATACCCATCCACCTGGGAATAATAGAATTTTGGTTTCAATTGGCACTTTCCTGGTGTGTGAATGGGACTCAGTACCTCACCAGCTGGTATTAATAGAGGCCTGGTTTGAATTGATACTTTCCTGGTATGTGTGTGGGGCTCAGTACCACTCCGGCCGGTATTAATAGAGACCTTGATTGAACTAGATATTTCCTTGTGTGTGAGTGGGACTCAGTACCACTCCAGCTGGTATTAATAGAATCCTGGATTGAATTGGCTCCTTCCTGGTTGGTGAGTGCTGCTCAGTCCCTCTCCAGCCGGTATTAATAGAGACCTGGTTTCAATTGACTCTTTCTGGTGTGTGATTGGGACTCAATTCCACTCCAGCTGGTATTAATATAGGTCTGGATTGCATTGGGACATTCCTGGTGTGTGAGTGGGGCTCAGTACCACTCCAGTCGCTATAAATAGAGGCCTGGATTGAAATGGCTCTTCCCTGGTGTGTGAGTGGGGCTCAGTACAACTCCAGCTGGTATTAATAGAGACCTGGTTTGAATTGACTCTTTCCTGGTGTGTGAGTGGGACTCAGTTCCACTCCAGCTGGTATTAATAGAGGTCTGGATTGAATTGGCACTTTCCTGGTGTGTGAGTGGGCTCAGTCCCAATCCAGCTGTTGTCAAGAGGTCTGGATTGAATTGGCACATTCCTGGTGTGTGAGTGGGACTCAGTTCCACTCCAGCTGAAATTAATAGAGGCCTGGTTTGAATTCACTCTTCCTGGTGTGTGAGTGGGACTCAGTTCCACTCCAGCTGGTATTAATAGAGGCCTGGTTTAAATTGACTCTTTCCGGTGTGTGAGTGGGACTCAGTTCCACTCCAGCTGGTATTAATAGAGGTTTGGAATGAATTCGCTCTTTCCTGGTATTTCAGTGAGACTCAGTACCACTCCAGCTGGTTTCAAGAGAAACCTGGTTTGAATTGACTCTTTCCTGGTGTGTGAGTGAGACTCAGTACCACTCCAGCTGGGGATAATAGAAGTTTGGTTTCAATTGGCACTTTCCTGGTGTGCGAGTGGGACTCAGTTCCTCTCCATCTGGAATTAATAGAGGCCTGGTTTGAATTGACTCTTTCCTGGTGTGTGAGTGGAGTCAGTTCCACTCCAGCAGGTATTAATAGAGGCCTGGATTAAATTGACTCTTACTGGTGTGTGAGTGGGACTCAGTTCCACTCTCGCGGGTATTAATAGAGGTCTGGATTGAATTGGCACTTTCCTGGTGTGAGAGTGGGACTCAGATCCTCTCCAGCTGATATTAATACAGGCCTGGTTTGAATTGACTCTTTCTTGGTGTGTGAGTGGAGCTCAGTCCCACTCCAGCTGTTATTAAGAGGTCTGGATTGAATTGGCACTTTCTCGCTGTGTGAGTGGGTCTCAGTACCTCACCAGCTGGTATTAATAGACGCCTGGTATGAATTGACTCTTTCCTGGTGTGTGAGTGGGGCTCAGTCCCACTCCAGTCGATATAAATAGAGGCCTGGATTGAAATGGCTCTTCCCTGGTGTGTGAGTGGGGCTTAGTACCACTCCAGCTGCTATTAATAGGGGCCTGGTTTGAATTGACTCTTTCCTGATGTGTGAGTGGGACTCAGTTCCACTCCAGCTGGTATTAATAGAGGCCTGGTTTAAATTGATTCTTACTGGTGTGTGAGTGGGACTCAGTACCTCACCAGCTGGTATTAATAGAGGCCTGATTTGAATTGACTCTTTCCTGGTGTTTGAGTGGGGCTCAGTCCCACTCCAGTCGCTATTAATAGAGGCCTGGATTGCAATGGCTCTTTCCTGGTATGTGTGTGGGTCTCAGTACCACTCCAGCTGGTATTAATAGAGACCTGGATTGAACTAGCTCTTTCCTTGTGTGTGAGTTGGACTCAGTTCCACTCCAGCTGGTATTAATAGAATCCTGGATTGAATTGGCTCCTTCCTGGTGAGTGAGTGCTGCTCAGTCCCATTTCAGTCGCTGTTAATAGGGTTCTGGATTGAATTGGCTCTTTCCTGGTGTTTCAGTGAGACTCAGTACCACTCCAGCTGGTTTCAAGAGAAACCTGGTTTAAATTGACTCTTTCCTGGTGTGTGAGTGAGACTCAGTACCACTCCAGCTGGTAATAATAGAAATTTGCTTTCAATTGGAACTTTCCTGGTGTGTGAGTGGGACTCAGTACCACTCCAGCTGGTATTAATGGAGGTCTGGATTGAATTGACTCTTTCTTGGTGTGTGCGTGCGGCTCAGTCACACTCCAGCTGGTATTAAGAGGTCTGGATTGAATTGGCTCTTTCCTGGTATGTGAGTGGGACGCAGTACCACTCCAGCTGATATTAATAGAGTCCTGGTTTGAATTGACTCTTTCCTGGTGTGTGAGTGGGGCTCAGTCCCACTCCAGTCGCTTTTAATAGAGGCCTGGATTGAAATGGCTCTTCCCTGGTGTGTGAGTGGGGCTCAGTACCACTCCAGCTGGTATTAATAGAAACTTGGATTGAATTGCCTCTGTCCTGGTGTGAGAGTGGGACCCAGTATCACTCCAGCTGGTATTAATAGAGGCCTGGTTGCAATTCGCTCTTTCCTGGTGTGTGAGTGAGGCTCAGTACCACTCCGGCTGCTTTTAGTAGAAGCCTGGATTGAATTGCCTCTTTCCTGGTGTGTGAGTGGGATTCAGTCCCACTCCGGCTAGTATTAGTAGAAGCCTCGATTGAATTGCCTCTTTCTTGGTGTGTGAGTGGGACTCAGTACCTCACCAGCTGGTATTAATAGAGGCCTGGTTTGAATTGACTCTTCGCTGGTGTGTGAGTGGGGCTTAGTACCACTCCAGCTGCTATTAATAGAGGCATGGTTTGAACTGACTCTTTCATGGTGTGTGAGTGGGACTCAGTTCCACTCCAGCTGGTATTAATAGAGGCCTGGTTTAAATTGATTCTTACTGGTGTGAGAGTGGGACTCAGTACCTCACCAGCTGGTATTAATAGAGGCCTGATTTGAATTGACTCTTTCCTGGTGTGTGAGTGGGGCTCAGTCCCACTCCAGTCGTATTTAATAGAGGCCTGGATTGAAATGGCTCTTCCCTGGTGTGTGAGTGGGGCTCAGTACCACTCCAGCTGGTATTAATAGAAACTTGGATTGAATTGTCTCTTTTCTGGCGTATGAGTGGGGCTCAGTACCACTCCAGCCGGTATTAATACAGGCCTGGATTGAATTGGCTCTGTCCTGGTGTGAGAGTGGGACCCAGTATCACTCCAGCTGGTATTAATAGAGGCCTGGTTGGAATTCGCTCTTTCTTGGTGTGTGAGTGGAGCTCAGTCCCACTCCAGCTGTTATTAAGAGGTCTGGATTGAATTGGCAATTTCTCGGTGTGTGAGTGGGTTTCAGTACCTCACCAGCTGGTATTAATAGACGCCTGGTATGAATTGACTCTTTCCTGGTGTGTGAGTGGGGCTCAGTCCCACTCCAGTCGCTATAAATAGAGGCCTGGATTGAAATGGCTCTTCCCTGATGTGTGAGTGGGGCTTAGTACCACTCCAGCTGCTATTAATAGGGGCCTGGTTTGAATTGACTCTTTCCTGGTGTGTGAGTGGGACTCAGTTCCACTCCAGCTGGTATTAATAGAGGCCTGATTTGAATTGACTCTTTCCTGGTGTTTGAGTGGGGCTCAGTCCCACTCCAGTCGCTATTAATAGAGGCCTGGATTGCAATGGCTCTTTCCTGGTATGTGTGTGGGGCTCAGTACCACTCCAGCTGGTATTAATAGAGACCTGGATTGAACTAGCTCTTTCCTTGTGTGTGAGTTGGACTCAGTTCCACTCCAGCTGGTATTAATAGAGGCCTGGTTTAAATTGATTCTTACTGGTGTGTGAGTGGGACTCAGTACCTCTCCAGCTGGTATTAATAGAGGCCTGATTTGAATTGACTATTTCCTGGTGTTTGAGCGGGGCTCAGTCCCACTCCAGTCGCTATTAATAGAGGCCTGGATTGCAATGGCTCTTTCCTGGTATGTGTGTGGGGCTCAGTACCACTCCAGCTGGTATTAATAGAGACCTGGATTGAACTAGCTCTTTCCTTGTGTGTGAGTTGGACTCAGTTCCACTCCAGCTGGTATTAATAGAATCCTGGTTTAAATTGACTCTTTCCTGGTGTGTGAGTGAGACTCTGTACCACTCCAGCTGGTAATAATAGAAATTTGCTTTCAATTGGAACTTTCCTGGTGTGTGAGTGGGACTCAGTACCACTCCAGCTGGTATTAATGGAGGTCTGGATTGAATTGACTCTTTCTTGGTGTGTGAGTGCGGCTCAGTCACAATCCAGCTGGTATTAAGAGGTCTGGATTGAATTGGCTCTTTCCTGGTATGTGAGTGGGACGCAGTACCACTCCAGCTGATATTAATAGAGTCCTGGTTTGAATTGACTCTTTCCTGGTGTGTGAGTGGGGCTCAGTCCCACTCCAGTCGCTTTTAATAGAGGCCTGGATTGAAATGGCTCTTCCCTGGTGTGTGAGTGGGGCTCAGTACCACTCCAGCTGGTATTAATAGAAACTTGGATTGAATTGCCTCTTTCCTGGCGTATGGGTGGGGCTCAGTACCACTCCAGCCGGTATTAATAGAGGCCTGGATTGAATTGGCTCTGTCCTGGTGTGAGAGTGGGACCCAGTATCACTCCAGCTGGTATTAATAGAGGCCTGGTTGGAATTCGCTCTTTCCTGGTGTGTGAGTGGGGCTTAGTACCACTCCAGCTGCTATTAATAGAGGCCTGGTTTGAATTGACTCTTTCCTGGTGTGTGAGTGCACTCAGTTCCACTCCAGCTGGTATTAATAGAGGCCTGGATTAAATTGACTCTTACTGGTGCGTGAGTGGGACTCAGATCCACTCCAGCTGATATTAATACAGGCCTGGTTTGAATTGACTCTTTCCTGGTGTGTGAATGGAGCTCAGTCCCACTCCAGCTGTTATTAAGAGGTCTGGATTGAATTGGCACTTTCTCGGTGTGTGCGTGGGTCTCAGTACCTCACCAGCTGGTATTAATAGACGCCTGGTATGAATTGACTCTTTCCTGGTGTGTGAGTGGGGCTCAGTCCCACTCCAGTCGCTATAAATAGAGGCCTGGATTGAAATGGCTCTTCCCTGGTGTGTGAGTGGGGCTTAGTATCACTCCAGCTGCTATTAATAGGGGCCTGGTTTGAATTGACTCTTTCCTGGTGTGTGAGTGGGACTCAGTTCCACTCCATCTGGTATTAATAGAATCCTGGATTGAATTGGCTTCTTCCTGGTGTGAGAGTGGGACCCAGTATCACTCCAGCTGGCATTAATAGAGGCCTGGTTGCAATTCGCTCTTTCCTGGTGTGTGAGTGAGGCTCAGTACCGCTCCGGCTGCTTTTAGTAGAAGCCTGGATTGAATTGCCTCTTTCCTGGTGTGTGAGTGGGATTCAGTCCCACTCCGGCTAGTATTAGTAGAAGCCTCGATTGAATTGCCTCTTTCTTGGTGTGTGAGTGGGACTCAGTACCTCACCAGCTGGTATTAATAGAGGCCTGGTTTGAATTGACTCTTTCCTGGTGTGTGAGTGGGGCTTAGTACCACTCCAGCTGCTATTAATAGAGGCCTGGTTTGAATTGACTCTTTCCTGGTGTGTGAGTGGACTCAGTTCCACTCCAGCTGGTATTAATAGAGGCCTGGTTTAAATTGATTCTTACTGGTGTGTGAGTGGGACTCAGTACCTCTCCAGCTGGTATTAATAGAGGCCTGATTTGAATTGACTATTTCCTGGTGTTTGAGCGGGGCTCGGTCCCACTCCAGTCGCTATTAATAGAGGCCTGGATTGAAATGGCTCTTTCCTGGTGTGTGTGTGGGGCTCAGTACCACTCCAGCTGGTATTAATAGAGACATGGATTGAACTAGCTCTTTCCTTGTGTGTGAGTTGGACTCAGTTCCACTCCAGCTGGTATTAATAGAATCCTGGATTGAATTGGCTCCTTCCTGGTGAGTGAGTGCTGCTCAGTCCCATTTCAGTCGCTGTTAATAGAGGTCTGGAATGAATTGGCTCTTTCCTGGTGTTTCAGTGAGACTCAGTACAACTCCAGCTGGTTTCAAGAGAAACCTGGTTTAAATTGACTCTTTCCTGGTGTGTGAGTGAGACGCAGTACCACTCCAGCTGGTAATAATAGAAATTTGCTTTCAATTGGAACTTTCCTGGTGTGTGAGTGGGACTCAGTACCACTCCAGCTGGTATTAATGGAGGTCTGGATTGAATTGACTCTTTCTTGGTGTGTGAGTGCGGCTCAGTCACACTCCAGCTGGTATTAAGAGGTCTGGATTGAATATAGATCTTTCCTGGTATGTGAGTGGGACGCAGTACCACTCCAGCTGATATTAATAGAGTCCTGGTTTGAATTGACTCTTTCCTGGTGTGTGAGTGGGGCTCAGTCCCACTCCAGTCGCTTTTAATAGAGGCCTGGATTGAAATGGCTCTTCTCTGGTGTGTGAGTGGGGCTCAGTACCACTCCAGCTGGTATTAATAGAAACTTGGATTGAATTGCCTCTTTCCTGGCGTATGAGTGGGGCTCAGTACCACTCCAGCCGGTATTAATAGAGGCCTGGATTGAATTGGCTCTGTCCTGGTGTGAGAGTGGGACCCAGTATCACTCCAGCTGGTATTAATCGAGGCCTGGTTGGAATTCGCTCTTTCCTGATGTGTGAGTGGGACTCAGTTCCACTCCAGCTGGTATTAATAGAGGTCTGGATTGAATTGGCACTTTCCTGGTGTGAGAGTGGGACTCAGATCCACTCCAGCTGATATTAATACAGGCCTGGTTTGAATTGACTATTTCCTGGTGTGTGAGTGGAGCTCAGTCCCACTCCAGCTGTTATTAAGAGGTCTGGATTGAATTGGCACTTGCTCGATGTGTGAGTGGGTCTCAGTACCTCACCAGCTGGTATTAATAAACGCCTGGTATGAATTGACTCTTTCCTGGTGTGTGAGTGGGGCTCAGTCCCATTCCAGTCGCTATAAATAGAGGCCTGGATTGAAATGGCTCTTCCCTGGTGTGTGAGTGGGGCTTAGTACCACTCCAGCTGCTATTAATAGGGGCCTGGTTTGAATTGACTCTTTCCTGGTGTGTGAGTGGGACTCAGTTCCACTCCAGCTGGTATTAATAGACGCCTGGTTTAAATTGATTCTTACTGGTGTGTGAGTGGGACTCAGTACCTCACCAGCTGGTATTAATAGAGGCCTGATTTGAATTGACTCTTTCCTGGTGTTTGAGTGGGGCTCAGTCCCACTCCAGTCGCTATTAATAGAGGCCTGGATTGCAATGGCTCTTTCCTGGTATGTGTGTGGGGCTCAGTACCACTCCAGCTGGTATTAATAGAGACCTGGATTGAACTAGCTCTTTGCTTGTGTGTGAGTTGGACTCAGTTCCTCTCCAGCTGGTATTAATAGAATCCTGGATTGAATTGGCTCCTTCCTGGTGAGTGAGTGCTGCTCAGTCCCATTTCAGTCGCTGTTAATAGAGGTCTGGATTGAATTGGCTCTTTCCTGGTGTTTCAGTGAGACTCAGTACCACTCCAGCTGGTTTCAAGAGAAACCTGGTTTAAATTGACTCTTTCCTGGTGTGTGAGTGAGACTCAGTACCACTCCAGCTGGTAATAATAGAAATTTGCTTTCAATTGGAACTTTCCTGGTGTGTGAGTGGGACTCAGTACCACTCCAGCTGGTATTAATGGAGGTCTGGATTGAATTGACTCTTTCTTGGTGTGTGCGTGCGGCTCAGTCACACTCCAGCTGGTATTAAGAGGTCTGGATTGAATTGGCTCTTTCCTGGTATGTGAGTGGGACGCAGTACCACTCCAGCTGATATTAATAGAGTCCTGGTTTGAATTGACTCTTTCCTGGTGTGTGAGTGGGGCTCAGTCCCACTCCAGTCGCTTTTAATAGAGGCCTGGATTGAAATGGCTCTTCCCTGGTGTGTGAGTGGGGCTCAGTACCACTCCAGCTGGTATTAATAGAAACTTGGATTGAATTGCCTCTGTCCTGGTGTGAGAGTGGGACCCAGTATCACTCCAGCTGGTATTAATAGAGGCCTGGTTGCAATTCGCTCTTTCCTGGTGTGTGAGTGAGGCTCAGTACCACTCCGGCTGCTTTTAGTAGAAGCCTGGATTGAATTGCCTCTTTCCTGGTGTGTGAGTGGGATTCAGTCCCACTCCGGCTAGTATTAGTAGAAGCTTCGATTGAATTGCCTCTTTCTTGGTGTGTGAGTGGGACTCAGTACCTCACCAGCTGGTATTAATAGAGGCCTGGTTTGAATTGACTCTTCCCTGGTGTGTGAGTGGGGCTTAGTACCACTCCAGCTGCTATTAATAGAGGCCTGGTTTGAATTGACTCTTTCCTGGTGTGTGAGTGGACTCAGTTCCACTCCAGCTGGTATTAATAGAGGCCTGGTTTAAATTGATTCTTACTGGTGTGTGAGTGGGACTCAGTACCTCTCCAGCTGGTATTAATAGAGGCCTGATTTGAATTGACTATTTCCTGGTGTTTGAGCGGGGCTCGGTCCCACTCCAGTCGCTATTAATAGAGGCCTGGATTGAAATGGCTCTTTCCTGGTGTGTGTGTGGGGCTCAGTACCACTCCAGCTGGTATTAATAGAGACATGGATTGAACTAGCTCTTTCCTTGTGTGTGAGTTGGACTCAGTTCCACTCCAGCTGGTATTAATAGAATCCTGGATTGAATTGGCTCCTTCCTGGTGAGTGAGTGCTGCTCAGTCCCATTTCAGTCGCTGTTAATAGAGGTCTGGAATGAATTGGCTCTTTCCTGGTGTTTCAGTGAGACTCAGTACAACTCCAGCTGGTTTCAAGAGAAACCTGGTTTAAATTGACTCTTTCCTGGTGTGTGAGTGAGACTCAGTACCACTCCAGCTGGTAATAATAGAAATTTGCTTTCAATTGGAACTTTCCTGGTGTGTGAGTGGGACTCAGTACCACTCCAGCTGGTATTAATGGAGGTCTGGATTGAATTGACTCTTTCTTGGTGTGTGAGTGCGGCTCAGTCACACTCCAGCTGGTATTAAGAGGTCTGGATTGAATTGGCTCTTTCCTGGTATGTGAGTGGGACGCAGTACCACTCCAGCTGATATTAATAGAGTCCTGGTTTGAATTGACTCTTTCCTGGTGTGTGAGTGGGGCTCAGTCCCACTCCAGTCGCTTTTAATAGAGGCCTGGATTGAAATGGCTCTTCTCTGGTGTGTGAGTGGGGCTCAGTACCACTCCAGCTGGTATTAATAGAAACTTGGATTGAATTGCCTCTTTCCTGGCGTATGAGTGGGGCTCAGTACCACTCCAGCCGGTATTAATAGAGGCCTGGATTGAATTGGCTCTGTCCTGGTGTGAGAGTGGGACCCAGTATCACTCCAGCTGGTATTAATAGAGGCCTGTTTGGAATTCGCTCTTTCCTGGTGTGTGAGTGGGACTCAGTTCCAATCCAGCTGGTATTAATAGAGGTCTGGATTGAATTGGCACTTTCCTGGTGTGAGAGTGGGACTCAGATCCACTCCAGCTGATATTAATACAGGCCTGGTTTGAATTGACTATTTCCTGGTGTGTGAGTGGAGCTCAGTCCCACTCCAGCTGTTATTAAGAGGTCTGGATTGAATTGGCACTTGCTCGATGTGTGAGTGGGTCTCAGTACCTCACCAGCTGGTATTAATAAACGCCTGGTATGAATTGACTCTTTCCTGGTGTGTGAGTGGGGCTCAGTCCCATTCCAGTCGCTATAAATAGAGGCCTGGATTGAAATGGCTCTTCCCTGGTGTGTGAGTGGGGCTTAGTACCACTCCAGCTGCTATTAATAGGGGCCTGGTTTGAATTGACTCTTTCCTGGTGTGTGAGTGGGACTCAGTTCCACTCCAGCTGGTATTAATAGACGCCTGGTTTAAATTGATTCTTACTGGTGTGTGAGTGGGACTCAGTACCTCTCCAGCTGGTATTAATAGAGGCCTGATTTGAATTGACTATTTCCTGGTGTTTGAGCGGGGCTCGGTCCCACTCCAGTCGCTATTAATAGAGGCCTGGATTGAAATGGCTCTTTCCTGGTGTGTGTGTGGGGCTCAGTACCACTCCAGCTGGTATTAATAGAGACATGGATTGAACTAGCTCTTTCCTTGTGTGTGAGTTGGACTCAGTTCCACTCCAGCTGGTATTAATAGAATCCTGGATTGAATTGGCTCCTTCCTGGTGAGTGAGTGCTGCTCAGTCCCATTTCAGTCGCTGTTAATAGAGGTCTGGAATGAATTGGCTCTTTCCTGGTGTTTCAGTGAGACTCAGTACAACTCCAGCTGGTTTCAAGAGAAACCTGGTTTAAATTGACTCTTTCCTGGTGTGTGAGTGAGACTCAGTACCACTCCAGCTGGTAATAATAGAAATTTGCTTTCAATTGGAACTTTCCTGGTGTGTGAGTGGGACTCAGTACCACTCCAGCTGGTATTAATGGAGGTCTGGATTGAATTGACTCTTTCTTGGTGTGTGAGTGCGGCTCAGTCACACTCCAGCTGGTATTAAGAGGTCTGGATTGAATATAGATCTTTCCTGGTATGTGAGTGGGACGCAGTACCACTCCAGCTGATATTAATAGAGTCCTGGTTTGAATTGACTCTTTCCTGGTGTGTGAGTGGGGCTCAGTCCCACTCCAGTCGCTTTTAATAGAGGCCTGGATTGAAATGGCTCTTCTCTGGTGTGTGAGTGGGGCTCAGTACCACTCCAGCTGGTATTAATAGAAACTTGGATTGAATTGCCTCTTTCCTGGCGTATGAGTGGGGCTCAGTACCACTCCAGCCGGTATTAATAGAGGCCTGGATTGAATTGGCTCTGTCCTGGTGTGAGAGTGGGACCCAGTATCACTCCAGCTGGTATTAATAGAGGCCTGGTTGGAATTCGCTCTTTCCTGATGTGTGAGTGGGACTCAGTTCCACTCCAGCTGGTATTAATAGAGGTCTGGATTGAATTGGCACTTTCCTGGTGTGAGAGTGGGACTCAGATCCACTCCAGCTGATATTAATACAGGCCTGGTTTGAATTGACTATTTCCTGGTGTGTGAGTGGAGCTCAGTCCCACTCCAGCTGTTATTAAGAGGTCTGGATTGAATTGGCACTTGCTCGATGTGTGAGTGGGTCTCAGTACCTCACCAGCTGGTATTAATAAACGCCTGGTATGAATTGACTCTTTCCTGGTGTGTGAGTGGGGCTCAGTCCCATTCCAGTCGCTATAAATAGAGGCCTGGATTGAAATGGCTCTTCCCTGGTGTGTGAGTGGGGCTTAGTACCACTCCAGCTGCTATTAATAGGGGCCTGGTTTGAATTGACTCTTTCCTGGTGTGTGAGTGGGACTCAGTTCCACTCCAGCTGGTATTAATAGAGGCCTGATTTGAATTGACTCTTTCCTGGTGTTTGAGTGGGGCTCAGTCCCACTCCAGTCGCTATTAATAGAGGCCTGGATTGCAATGGCTCTTTCCTGGTATGTGTGTGGGGCTCAGTACCACTCCAGCTGGTATTAATAGAGACCTGGATTGAACTAGCTCTTTGCTTGTGTGTGAGTTGGACTCAGTTCCTCTCCAGCTGGTATTAATAGAATCCTGGATTGAATTGGCTCCTTCCTGGTGAGTGAGTGCTGCTCAGTCCCATTTCAGTCGCTGTTAATAGAGGTCTGGATTGAATTGGCTCTTTCCTGGTGTTTCAGTGAGACTCAGTACCACTCCAGCTGGTTTCAAGAGAAACCTGGTTTAAATTGACTCTTTCCTGGTGTGTGAGTGAGACTCAGTACCACTCCAGCTGGTAATAATAGAAATTTGCTTTCAATTGGAACTTTCCTGGTGTGTGAGTGGGACTCAGTACCACTCCAGCTGGTATTAATGGAGGTCTGGATTGAATTGACTCTTTCTTGGTGTGTGCGTGCGGCTCAGTCACACTCCAGCTGGTATTAAGAGGTCTGGATTGAATTGGCTCTTTCCTGGTATGTGAGTGGGACGCAGTACCACTCCAGCTGATATTAATAGAGTCCTGGTTTGAATTGACTCTTTCCTGGTGTGTGAGTGGGGCTCAGTCCCACTCCAGTCGCTTTTAATAGAGGCCTGGATTGAAATGGCTCTTCCCTGGTGTGTGAGTGGGGCTCAGTACCACTCCAGCTGGTATTAATAGAAACTTGGATTGAATTGCCTCTGTCCTGGTGTGAGAGTGGGACCCAGTATCACTCCAGCTGGTATTAATAGAGGCCTGGTTGCAATTCGCTCTTTCCTGGTGTGTGAGTGAGGCTCAGTACCACTCCGGCTGCTTTTAGTAGAAGCCTGGATTGAATTGTTTCTTTCCTGGTGTGTGAGTGGGATTCAGTCCCACTCCGGCTAGTATTAGTAGAAGCTTCGATTGAATTGCCTCTTTCTTGGTGTGTGAGTGGGACTCAGTACCTCACCAGCTGGTATTAATAGAGGCCTGGTTTGAATTGACTCTTCCCTGGTGTGTGAGTGGGGCTTAGTACCACTCCAGCTGCTATTAATAGAGGCCTGGTTTGAATTGACTCTTTCCTGGTGTGTGAGTGGACTCAGTTCCACTCCAGCTGGTATTAATAGAGGCCTGGTTTAAATTGATTCTTACTGGTGTGTGAGTGGGACTCAGTACCTCTCCAGCTGGTATTAATAGAGGCCTGATTTGAATTGACTATTTCCTGGTGTTTGAGCGGGGCTCGGTCCCACTCCAGTCGCTATTAATAGAGGCCTGGATTGAAATGGCTCTTTCCTGGTGTGTGTGTGGGGCTCAGTACCACTCCAGCTGGTATTAATAGAGACATGGATTGAACTAGCTCTTTCCTTGTGTGTGAGTTGGACTCAGTTCCACTCCAGCTGGTATTAATAGAATCCTGGATTGAATTGGCTCCTTCCTGGTGAGTGAGTGCTGCTCAGTCCCATTTCAGTCGCTGTTAATAGAGGTCTGGAATGAATTGGCTCTTTCCTGGTGTTTCAGTGAGACTCAGTACAACTCCAGCTGGTTTCAAGAGAAACCTGGTTTAAATTGACTCTTTCCTGGTGTGTGAGTGAGACTCAGTACCACTCCAGCTGGTAATAATAGAAATTTGCTTTCAATTGGAACTTTCCTGGTGTGTGAGTGGGACTCAGTACCACTCCAGCTGGTATTAATGGAGGTCTGGATTGAATTGACTCTTTCTTGGTGTGTGAGTGCGGCTCAGTCACACTCCAGCTGGTATTAAGAGGTCTGGATTGAATTGGCTCTTTCCTGGTATGTGAGTGGGACGCAGTACCACTCCAGCTGATATTAATAGAGTCCTGGTTTGAATTGACTCTTTCCTGGTGTGTGAGTGGGGCTCAGTCCCACTCCAGTCGCTTTTAATAGAGGCCTGGATTGAAATGGCTCTTCTCTGGTGTGTGAGTGGGGCTCAGTACCACTCCAGCTGGTATTAATAGAAACTTGGATTGAATTGCCTCTTTCCTGGCGTATGAGTGGGGCTCAGTACCACTCCAGCCGGTATTAATAGAGGCCTGGATTGAATTGGCTCTGTCCTGGTGTGAGAGTGGGACCCAGTATCACTCCAGCTGGTATTAATAGAGGCCTGTTTGGAATTCGCTCTTTCCTGGTGTGTGAGTGGGACTCAGTTCCACTCCAGCTGGTATTAATAGAGGTCTGGATTGAATTGGCACTTTCCTGGTGTGAGAGTGGGACTCAGATCCACTCCAGCTGATATTAATACAGGCCTGGTTTGAATTGACTATTTCCTGGTGTGTGAGTGGAGCTCAGTCCCACTCCAGCTGTTATTAAGAGGTCTGGATTGAATTGGCACTTGCTCGATGTGTGAGTGGGTCTCAGTACCTCACCAGCTGGTATTAATAAACGCCTGGTATGAATTGACTCTTTCCTGGTGTGTGAGTGGGGCTCAGTCCCATTCCAGTCGCTATAAATAGAGGCCTGGATTGAAATGGCTCTTCCCTGGTGTGTGAGTGGGGCTTAGTACCACTCCAGCTGCTATTAATAGGGGCCTGGTTTGAATTGACTCTTTCCTGGTGTGTGAGTGGGACTCAGTTCCACTCCAGCTGGTATTAATAGACGCCTGGTTTAAATTGATTCTTACTGGTGTGTGAGTGGGACTCAGTACCTCACCAGCTGGTATTAATAGAGGCCTGATTTGAATTGACTCTTTCCTGGTGTTTGAGTGGGGCTCAGTCCCACTCCAGTCGCTATTAATAGAGGCCTGGATTGCAATGGCTCTTTCCTGGTATGTGTGTGGGGCTCAGTACCACTCCAGCTGGTATTAATAGAGACCTGGATTGAACTAGCTCTTTGCTTGTGTGTGAGTTGGACTCAGTTCCTCTCCAGCTGGTATTAATAGAATCCTGGATTGAATTGGCTCCTTCCTGGTGAGTGAGTGCTGCTCAGTCCCATTTCAGTCGCTGTTAATAGAGGTCTGGATTGAATTGGCTCTTTCCTGGTGTTTCAGTGAGACTCAGTACCACTCCAGCTGGTTTCAAGAGAAACCTGGTTTAAATTGACTCTTTCCTGGTGTGTGAGTGAGACTCAGTACCACTCCAGCTGGTAATAATAGAAATTTGCTTTCAATTGGAACTTTCCTGGTGTGTGAGTGGGACGCAGTACCACTCCAGCTGATATTAATAGAGTCCTGGTTTGAATTGACTCTTTCCTGGTGTGTGAGTGGGGCTCAGTCCCACTCCAGTCGCTTTTAATAGAGGCCTGGATTGAAATGGCTCTTCCCTGGTGTGTGAGTGGGGCTCAGTACCACTCCAGCTGGTATTAATAGAAACTTGGATTGAATTGCCTCTGTCCTGGTGTGAGAGTGGGACCCAGTATCACTCCAGCTGGTATTAATAGAGGCCTGGTTGCAATTCGCTCTTTCCTGGTGTGTGAGTGAGGCTCAGTACCACTCCGGCTGCTTTTAGTAGAAGCCTGGATTGAATTGCCTCTTTCCTGGTGTGTGAGTGGGATTCAGTCCCACTCCGGCTAGTATTAGTAGAAGCTTCGATTGAATTGCCTCTTTCTTGGTGTGTGAGTGGGACTCAGTACCTCACCAGCTGGTATTAATAGAGGCCTGGTTTGAATTGACTCTTCCCTGGTGTGTGAGTGGGGCTTAGTACCACTCCAGCTGCTATTAATAGAGGCCTGGTTTGAATTGACTCTTTCCTGGTGTGTGAGTGGACTCAGTTCCACTCCAGCTGGTATTAATAGAGGCCTGGTTTAAATTGATTCTTACTGGTGTGTGAGTGGGACTCAGTACCTCTCCAGCTGGTATTAATAGAGGCCTGATTTGAATTGACTATTTCCTGGTGTTTGAGCGGGGCTCGGTCCCACTCCAGTCGTTATTAATAGAGGCCTGGATTGAAATGGCTCTTTCCTGGTGTGTGTGTGGGGCTCAGTACCACTCCAGCTGGTACTAATAGAGACATGGATTGAACTAGCTCTTCCCTTGTGTGTGAGTTGGACTCAGTTCCACTCCAGCTGGTATTAATAGAATCCTGGATTGAATTGGCTCCTTCCTGGTGAGTGAGTGCTGCTCAGTCCCATTTCAGTCGCTGTTAATAGAGGTCTGGAATGAATTGGCTCTTTCCTGGTGTTTCAGTGAGACTCAGTACAACTCCAGCTGGTTTCAAGAGAAACCTGGTTTAAATTGACTCTTTCCTGGTGTGTGAGTGAGACTCAGTACCACTCCAGCTGGTAATAATAGAAATTTGCTTTCAATTGGAACTTTCCTGGTGTGTGAGTGGGACTCAGTACCACTCCAGCTGGTATTAATGGAGGTCTGGATTGAATTGACTCTTTCTTGGTGTGTGAGTGCGGCTCAGTCACACTCCAGCTGGTATTAAGAGGTCTGGATTGAATTGGCTCTTTCCTGGTATGTGAGTGGGACGCAGTACCACTCCAGCTGATATTAATAGAGTCCTGGTTTGAATTGACTCTTTCCTGGTGTGTGAGTGGGGCTCAGTCCCACTCCAGTTGCTTTTAATAGAGGCCTGGATTGAATTGGCTCTGTCCTGGTGTGAGAGTGGGACCCAGTATCACTCCAGCTGGTATTAATAGAGGCCTGTTTGGAATTCGCTCTTTCCTGGTGTGTGAGTGGGACTCAGTTCCACTCCAGCTGGTATTAATAGAGGTCTGGATTGAATTGGCACTTTCCTGGTGTGAGAGTGGGACTCAGATCCACTCCAGCTGATATTAATACAGGCCTGGTTTGAATTGACTATTTCCTGGTGTGTGAGTGGAGCTCAGTCCCACTCCAGCTGTTATTAAGAGGTCTGGATTGAATTGGCACTTGCTCGATGTGTGAGTGGGTCTCAGTACCTCACCAGCTGGTATTAATAAACGCCTGGTATGAATTGACTCTTTCCTGGTGTGTGAGTGGGGCTCAGTCCCATTCCAGTCGCTATAAATAGAGGCCTGGATTGAAATGGCTCTTCCCTGGTGTGTGAGTGGGGCTTAGTACCACTCCAGCTGCTATTAATAGGGGCCTGGTTTGAATTGACTCTTTCCTGGTGTGTGAGTGGGACTCAGTTCCACTCCAGCTGGTATTAATAGACGCCTGGTTTAAATTGATTCTTACTGGTGTGTGAGTGGGACTCAGTACCTCACCAGCTGGTATTAATAGAGGCCTGATTTGAATTGACTCTTTCCTGGTGTTTGAGTGGGGCTCAGTCCCACTCCAGTCGCTATTAATAGAGGCCTGGATTGCAATGGCTCTTTCCTGGTATGTGTGTGGGGCTCAGTACCACTCCAGCTGGTATTAATAGAGACCTGGATTGAACTAGCTCTTTGCTTGTGTGTGAGTTGGACTCAGTTCCTCTCCAGCTGGTATTAATAGAATCCTGGATTGAATTGGCTCCTTCCTGGTGAGTGAGTGCTGCTCAGTCCCATTTCAGTCGCTGTTAATAGAGGTCTGGAATGAATTGGCTCTTTCCTGGTGTTTCAGTGAGACTCAGTACAACTCCAGCTGGTTTCAAGAGAAACCTGGTTTAAATTGACTCTTTCCTGGTGTGTGAGTGAGACTCAGTACCACTCCAGCTGGTAATAATAGAAATTTGCTTTCAATTGGAACTTTCCTGGTGTGTGAGTGGGACTCAGTACCACTCCAGCTGGTATTAATGGAGGTCTGGATTGAATTGACTCTTTCTTGGTGTGTGAGTGCGGCTCAGTCACACTCCAGCTGGTATTAAGAGGTCTGGATTGAATATAGATCTTTCCTGGTATGTGAGTGGGACGCAGTACCACTCCAGCTGATATTAATAGAGTCCTGGTTTGAATTGACTCTTTCCTGGTGTGTGAGTGGGGCTCAGTCCCACTCCAGTCGCTTTTAATAGAGGCCTGGATTGAAATGGCTCTTCTCTGGTGTGTGAGTGGGGCTCAGTACCACTCCAGCTGGTATTAATAGAAACTTGGATTGCATTGCCTCTTTCCTGGCGTATGAGTGGGGCTCAGTACCACTCCAGCCGGTATTAATAGAGGCCTGGATTGAATTGGCTCTGTCCTGGTGTGAGAGTGGGACCCAGTATCACTCCAGCTGGTATTAATAGAGGCCTGTTTGGAATTCGCTCTTTCCTGGTGTGTGAGTGGGACTCAGTTCCACTCCAGCTGGTATTAATAGAGGTCTGGATTGAATTGGCACTTTCCTGGTGTGAGAGTGGGACTCAGATCCACTCCAGCTGATATTAATACAGGCCTGGTTTGAATTGACTATTTCCTGGTGTGTGAGTGGAGCTCAGTCCCACTCCAGCTGTTATTAAGAGGTCTGGATTGAATTGGCACTTGCTCGATGTGTGAGTGGGTCTCAGTACCTCACCAGCTGGTATTAATAAACGCCTGGTATGAATTGACTCTTTCCTGGTGTGTGAGTGGGGCTCAGTCCCATTCCAGTCGCTATAAATAGAGGCCTGGATTGAAATGGCTCTTCCCTGGTGTGTGAGTGGGGCTTAGTACCACTCCAGCTGCTATTAATAGGGGCCTGGTTTGAATTGACTCTTTCCTGGTGTGTGAGTGGGACTCAGTTCCACTCCAGCTGGTATTAATAGACGCCTGGTTTAAATTGATTCTTACTGGTGTGTGAGTGGGACTCAGTACCTCACCAGCTGGTATTAATAGAGGCCTGATTTGAATTGACTCTTTCCTGGTGTTTGAGTGGGGCTCAGTCCCACTCCAGTCGCTATTAATAGAGGCCTGGATTGCAATGGCTCTTTCCTGGTATGTGTGTGGGGCTCAGTACCACTCCAGCTGGTATTAATAGAGACCTGGATTGAACTAGCTCTTTCCTTGTGTGTGAGTTGGACTCAGTTCCTCTCCAGCTGGTATTAATAGAATCCTGGATTGAATTGGCTCCTTCCTGGTGAGTGAGTGCTGCTCAGTCCCATTTCAGTCGCTGTTAATAGAGGTCTGGATTGAATTGGCTCTTTCCTGGTGTTTCAGTGAGACTCAGTACCACTCCAGCTGGTTTCAAGAGAAAACTGGTTTAAATTGACTCTTTCCTGGTGTGTGAGTGAGACTCAGTACCACTCCAGCTGGTAATAATAGAAATTTGCTTTCAATTGGAACTTTCCTGGTGTGTGAGTCGGACTCCAGCTGGTATTAATGGAGGTCTGGATTGAATTGACTCTTTCTTGGTATGTGAGTGCGGCTCAGTCACAATGCAGCTGGTATTAAGAGGTCTGGATTGAATTGGCTCTTTCCTGGTATGTGAGTGGGACGCAGTACCACTCCAGCTGATATTAATAGAGTCCTGGTTTGAATTGACTCTTTCCTGGTGTGTGAGTGGGGCTCAGTCCCACTCCAGTCGCTTTTAATAGAGGCCTGGATTGAAATGGCTCTTCCCTGGTTTGTGAGCGGGGCTCAGTACCACTCCAGCTGGTATTAATAGAAACTTGGATTGAATTGCCTCTTTCCTGGCGTATGAGTGGGGCTCAGTACCACTCCAGCCGGTATTACAAAGATCAAAGAGAACAAAGAAAATTACAGCTCAGGAACAGGCCCTTCGGCCCTCCAATCCTGCGCCGATCCAGATCCTCTATCTAAACATGTCGCCTATTTTCTAAGGGTCTGTATCTCTTTTCATCCTGCCCATTCATGTATCTGACTAGATACATCTTAAAAGACGCCATCGATTCCGCATCTACCACCTCCGCTGGTAACGCATTCCAGGCACCCACCACCCTCTGCGTAAAGAACTTTCCACGCATATCCCCCCTAAATGTTTCCCCTTTCACTTTGAACTCGTGTCCTCTAGTAATTGAATCCCCCACTCTGGGAAAAAGCCTCTTGCTATCCACCCTGTCTATACCTCTCATGATTTTGTACACCTCAATCAGGTCCCCTCTCAACCTCCGTCTTTCTAATGAAAATAATCCTAATCCACTCAACCTCTCTTCATAGCTAGCGCCCTCCATACCAGGCAACATCCTGGTGAACCTCCTCTGCACCCTCTCCAAAGCATCCACACCCTTTTGGTAATGTGGCGACCAGAACTGCACGCAGTATTCCAAATGTGGCTAAACCAAAGTCCTATACAACTGTAACATGACCTGCCAACTCTTGTACTCAATACCCTGTCCGATGGAGGAAAGCATGCCGTATGCCTTCTTGACCACTCTATTTACCTGCATTGCCACCTTCAGGGAACAGTGGACCTGAACACCCAAATCTCTCTGGACATCAATTTTCCCCAGGACTTTTCCATTTACTGTATAGTTCACTCTTGAACTGGATCTTCCAAAATGCATCACCTCGCATTTGCCCTGATTGAACTCCATCTGCCATTTCTCTGCCCAACTCTCCAATCTATCTATATTCTGCTGTATTCTCTGACAGTCCCCTTCACTATCTGCTACTCCACCAATCTTAGTGTCGTCTGCAAACCTGCTAATCAGTCCACCTATACTTTCCTCCAAATCATTAATGTATATCACAAACAACAGTGGTCCCAGCACGGATCCCTGTGGAACACCACTGGTCACACGTCTCCATTTTGAGAAACTCCCTTCTACTGCTACTCTCTGTCTCCTGTTGCCCAGCTAGTTCTTTATCCATCGAGCTGGTACACATTGGACCCCATGCGCCTTCACTTTCTCCATCAGCCTGCCATGGGGAACCTTATCAAACGCCTTACTGAAGTCCATGTATATGACATCGACAGCCCTTCCCTCATCAATCAACTTTGTCACTTTCTCAAAGAATTCTAGTAAGTTGGTAAGACATGACCTTCCCTGCACAAAACCATGTTGCCTATCACTGATAAGCCCATTTTCTTCCAAATGGGAATAGATCCTATCCCTCAGTATCTTCTCCAACAGCTTCCCTACCACTGACGTCAGGCTCACCGGTCTATAATTACCTGGATTATCCCTGCTACCCTTTTTAAACAAGGGGACAACATTATCAATTCCCCAGTCCTCCGGGACCTCACCCGTGTTTAAGGATGCTGCAAAGATATCTGTTCAGGCCCCAGCTATTTCCTCTCTCGCTTCCCTGAGTAACCTGGGATAGATCTCATCCGGACCTGGGGACTTGTCCACCTTAATGCCCTTTAGAATACCCAACACTTCCTCTCTCCTTATGCTGACTTGACCTAGAGTAATCAAACATCTGTTCCTAACCTCAACATCCGTCATGTCCCTCTCCTCGGTGAATACCGAAGCAAAGTACTCGTTTATAATCTCACCCATTTTCTCTGAGTCCAAGCATAACATTCCTCCTTTGTTCTTTAGTGGGCCAATCCTTTCTCTGGTTACCCTCTTTCTCCTTATATATGAATAAAAGGCTTTGGGATTTTCTTTAACCTTGTTTGCTAAAGATATTTCATGACCCCTTTTAGCCCTCTTAATTCCTCGTTTCAGATTGGTCCTACATTCCCGATATTCTTTCAAAGCTTCGTCTTTCATCAGCCGCCTAGACCTTATGTATGCTTCCTTTTTCCTCTTAGCTCGTCTCAAAATTTCACCTGTCATCCATGGTTCCCTAATCTTGCCATTTCTATCCCTCATTTTCACAGGAACAAGTCTCTCCTGCACGCTAATCGACCTCTCTTTAAAAGCCTCCCACATATCAAATGTGGATTTACCTTCAAACAGCTGCTCACAATCTACATTCCCCAGCTCCTGCCGAATTTTGGTATAGTTGGCCTTCCCCCAATTTAGCACTCTTCCTTTAGGACCACTCTCGT
This sequence comes from Heterodontus francisci, assembly GCF_036365525.1. Taxonomy (NCBI): domain Eukaryota; kingdom Metazoa; phylum Chordata; class Chondrichthyes; order Heterodontiformes; family Heterodontidae; genus Heterodontus; species Heterodontus francisci. The sequence continues at coordinate 66,219 of NW_027141376.1, forward strand.
CTTTGTCCATGAGTGTTTTAAAGCTTACGGAATTGTGATCACTATTCCCAAAGTAGTCCCCTACTGAAACTTCAACCACCTGGCCGGGCTCATTCCCCAACACCAGGTCCAGTATGGCCCCTTCTCGAGTTGGACTATTTACATACTGCTCTAGAAAACCCTCCTGGATGCTCCTTACAAATTCTGCTCCATCTAGACCTCTAACACTAAGTGAATCCCAGTCAATGTTGGGAAAATTGAAATCTCCTATCACCACCACCCTGTTGCTCCTACATCTTTCCATAATCTGTTTACATATCTGCACCTCTATCTCAGGCTCGCTGTTGGGAGGCCTGTAGTACAGCCAAAACATTGTTACCGCACCCTTCCTATTTCTGAGTTCTGTCCATATTGCCTCACTGCTCGAGTCCTCCATAGTGCCCTCCTTCAGCACAGCTGTGATATCCTCTTTGACCAGTAATGCAACTCCTCCACCCCTTTTCACTCCCTCGCTATCCCGCCTGAAGCATTATTCGAGGTATGGATTGATTTGGCTCTTTCCTGGTGTGTGAGTGGGGCTCAGTACCACTCCAGCTGGTATTATTCGAGGTCTGGATTGAATTGCCTCTTTCCTGGTCTGTGAGTGGGACACAGTACCACTCCAGCTGCTATTAATAGAAACCTCGATTGAATTGGCTCCTTCCTGGTGAGTGAGTGGGGCTCAGTACCACTTCAGCTGCTGTTAATAGAGGCTTGGAATGAATTCGCTCTTTCCTGGTGTCTCAGTGAGACTCAGTACCACTCCAGCTGGTTTCAAGAGAAACCTGGTTTGAATTGACTGTTTTCTGGTGTGTGAGTGAGATTCAGTACCACTCCAGCTGGGAATAATAAAATTTTGGTTTCAATTGGCACTTTCCTGGTGTGAGTTGGACTCAGTACCACTCCAGCTGGTATTAATAGAGGCCTGGTTTGAATCGACACTTTCCTGGTTTGTGAGTGGGGCTCAGTCCCACTCCAGTCGCTATAAATTGAGGCCTGGATTGAAATGGCTCTTCCCTGGTGTGTGAGTGGGGCTCAGTTCCACTCCAGCTGGTATTAATAGAGGTCTGGATTGAATTGGCACTTTCCCGGTGTGTGAGTGGGACTCAGTTCCACTCCAGCTGATATTAATAGAGGCCTGGTTTGACTTGACTCTTTCACGGTGTGTGAGTGGGACTCAGTCCCACTCCAGCTGTTATTAATAGAGGCCTGGTTTAAATTGACCCTTACTGGTGTGTGTGTGGGACTCAGTTCCACTCCAGCTGGTATTAATAGAGGTCTGGATTGAATTGTCCCTTTCCTGGTGTGTGAGTGGGACTCAGTCCCACTCCAGTCGCTATTAATAGAGGCCTGGATTGAAATGGCTCTTTCCTGGTGTGTGAGTGGGACACAGTACCACTCCAGCTGGTTTTAAGAGAAACCTGGATTGAATTGCCTCTTCCCTGGTGTGTGATTTGGGCTCAGTACCACTCCATCCGGTATTAATAGAGGCCTGGATTGAATTGGATCTGTCCTGGTGTGAGAGTGGGACACAGTACCACTCCAGCTGGTATTATTCGAGGTCTGGATTGATTTGGCTCTTTCCTGGTGCGTGAGATGGACTCAGTCCCACTCCGGCAAGTATTAATAGAATCCTGGATTGAATTGCCTCTTTCCTGGTGTGTGAGTGGGACACAGTACCACTCCAGCTGGTATTAATAGAAGCCTGGATTGAATTGCCTCTTTCCTGGTGTGCGAGTGGGACTCAGTACCTCACCAGCTGCTGTTAATAGAGGCCTGGATTGAATTGGCTCTTTCCTGGTGTGTGAGTGGGGATCAGTACCACTTCAGCTGCTGTTCATAGAGGTTTGGAATGAATTCGCTCTTTCCTGGTGTTTCAGTGGGACTCAGTTCCACTCCAGCTGATATTACCAGAGGTCTGGATTGATTTGGCTCTTTCCTGGTGTGTGTGTTGGACTCAGTACCACTTCAGCTGCTGTTAATAGAGGCCTGGTTTGAATTGACTCTTTCCTGGTATTTCAGTGAGACTCAGTACCACTTAGCTGGTTTCAAGAGAAACCTGGTTTGAATTGATTCTTTCGTGGTGTGTGAGTGAGACTCAGTACCACTCCAGCTGGGAATAATTGAATTTTGGTTTCAATTGGCACTTTCCGGGTGTGTGAGTGGGACTCAGTACCACTCCAGCTAGTATTAATAGAGGCCTGGTTTGAATTGACTCTTTCCTGGTGTGTGAGTGGGACTCAGTACCACTCCAGCTGGTATTAATAGAGGTCTGGATTGAAGTGGCTCTTTCCTGGTGTGTGAGTGGGACTCAGTACCACTCCAGCTGGTGTTAATGGAAGCCTGGACTGAACTATCTCTTTCCTGGTGTGTGAGTGGGGCTCAGTACCACTCCAGCTGGTATCAATTGCGTTCTGGCTATAATTGGCTTTTTCCTGGTGTGTGAGTGGGGCTCAGTACCACTCCAACTGGTATTAATAATGGTGTGCATTGAATTGGCTCTTTCCTGGTGTGTCAGTGGTACTCAGTACCACTCCAGCTGGTATTAATAGAGACCTGGATTGAATTGGCTCTTTCCTGGTGTGTAAATGGGCGTTAATTTTACTCCAGCTGGTATTAATAGGGGCCTGGATTGAATTGGTTCTTTCCCGGTGTGTGAATGAGCCTCAGTACCACTCCAGCTGGTATTAATATAGGCTCAAATTCAATTGGCTCTTATCTGGTGTGTGAGTGGGGCTCAGTACCACTCCAGCTGGCATTAATAGAGGTCTGGATTGAATTGGCTGTTTCCTGGTGTGTGTGTGGGACTCAGTACCACTCCAGCTGGTTTTAACAAAGGCCACTTCGATATGATGATATGCACTGTTGTCTGTTTGATGTCACCTGCACAGCGGCCATTTTAAGTGACATGTGCTGTGGCCATTCTAAATTATGTGCTCTGTGGTCTGTTTGATGTCACCTTCACTGCGCCCATTTTACGTGTCATGTGGTACGGCCATTTTAAATGATATGCACTGTGGTCTGTTTGATGTCACCGTCACAGCGTCCATTTTCAATGATATGCTCTGTGGTCTGTTTGATGTCACCTTCACTGCGGCCATTTTACGTGACATGTGGTACGGCCATTTTAAATGTTATGCTCTGTGGTCTGTTTGATGTCACCTTCACTGCGGCCATTTTACGTGACATGTGGTATGGCCATTTTAAATGATATGCACTGTGGTCTGTTTGATGTCACCGTCACTGCGTCCATTTTCAATGATATGCTCTGTGGTCTGTTTGATGTCACCTTCACAGCGGCTATTTTACGTGACATGTGGTACGGCCATTTTAAATGTTATGCTCTGTGGTCTGTTTGATGTCACCTTCACTGCGGCCATTTTACGTGACATGTGGTACGGCCATTTTAAATGATATGCACTGTGGTCTGTTTGATGTCACCGTCACTGCGTCCATTTTCAATGATATGCTCTGTGGTCTGTTTGATGTCACCTTCACTGCGGCCATTTTACATGACATGTGGTACGGCCATTTTAAATGATATGCACTGTGGTCTGTTTGATGTCACCTTCACAGCGGCCATTTTAAGCGACATGTGCTGTGGCCATTCTAAATGATGTGCTCTGTGGTCTGTTTGATGTCACCTTCACTGCGGCCATTTTATGTGACATGTGGTATGGCCATTCTAAATGATATGCTCTGTGGTCTGTTTGATGTCATCTTCACAGCGGCCATTTTAAGCGACATGTGGTACGGCCATTTTCAATGATATGCAGTGTGGTCTGTTTGATGTCACCTTCACTGCGGCCATTTTACGCGACATGTGCTGCTGCCATTTTAAATGATATGCACTGTGATCTGTTTGAATTGAGAGTAATCCACGGGGATCATTTTCAATGTTTTCTGTCCAGGGCAGTGAATGTAACAGATTATAAATGAGAATAAAGTCTCATAAAGGATAATAAATCACAGACAATCATAAAGATTATAAAGATTTACAAAGGGAGAGGAAGAATTATAAACAGTTTATAAAGGTTGTAAATGTCAGTAAATGTTTATAAATTATTATAAAGAATTATCAATAATTATCAGGATTCTTTTCGTTTGAAAGGGATTATAAAAGAATCAGAAAGATTCAGACCCCGCCCCAACTCCCATCACTCTGGAAAGAGACCCCGCCCCCACTCACGTCACTCTGGAAAGAGACCCCGCGTGGCTCAGTACCACTCCAGCTGGTATTAATAGAGGCCTGGTTTGAATTGACTCTTCCCTCGTGTGTGAGCGGGGCTCAGTACCACTCCAGATGGTATTATTCGAGGTCTGAATTGATTTGGCTCTTTGCTGGTGTGTGAGTTGGACTCAGTCCCACTCCAGCTGGTATTAACAGAAGCCTGGATTGAATTGCCTCTTTGCAGGTGTGTGAGTGGGACTCAGTACCACTCCAGCTGGTATTAATAGAAGCCTGGATTGAATTGCCTCTTTCCTGGTGTGTGAGTGGGACACAGTACCACTCCAGCTGGTATTAATAGAAACCTGGATTGTCTCCTTCCTGATGAGTGAGTGGGGATCAGTACCACTTCAGCTGCTGTTAATAGAGGTTTGGAATGAATTCGCTCTTTCCTGGTGTTTCTGTGAGACTCAGTACCACTCCAGCTGGTTTCAAGCGAAACCTGGTTTGAATTGACTCTTTCCTGGTGTGTGAGTGAGACTCAGTACCACTCCAGCAGGGAATAATAGAATTTTGGTTTCAATTGGCACTTTCCTGGTGTGCGAGTGCGACTCAGTACCACTCCAGTCGCTATAAATGGAGGCCTGGATTGAAATTGCTCTTCCCTGGTGTGTGAGTGGGCCTCAGTACCTCACCAGCTGGTATTAATGGAGGCCTGGTTTGAATTGACTCTTTCCTGGTGTGTGAGTGGGGTTCAGTCCCACTCCAGTCGCTATAAATGGAGGCCTGGATTGAAGTGGCTCTTCCCTGGTGTGTGAGTGGGGCTCAGTACAACTCCAGCTGGTATTAATAGAGGCCTGGTTTGAATTGACTCTTTCCTGGGTGTGAGTGGGACTCAGTTCCACTCCAGCTGGTAGGAAAAGACGCCTGGTTTAAATTGACTCTTTCCTGGTGTGTGAGTGGGACTCAGTTCCACTCCAGCTGGTATTAATGGAGGTCTGGATAGAATTGACACTTTCCTGGTGTGTGACTGGGACTCAGTTCCACTCCAGCTGATATTAATAGAGGCCTGGTTTAAATTGACTCTTTCTGGGTGTGTGAGTGGGACTCAGTTCCACTCCAGCTGGTATTAATAGAGGCCTGGTTTGAATTGAATCATTCCTGGTGTGTGAGTGGGACTCAGTTCCACTCCAGCTGGTAATAACAGAAATTTGGTTTCAATTGACACTTTCCTGGTGTTTGAGTGGGACTCAGTTCCACTCCAGCTGTTCTTGATAGCGGCCTGGTTTGAATTGAATCTTTCCTGGTGTGTGAGTGGGACTCAGTTCCACTTCAGCTGGTATGAAAAGAGGCCTGGTTTGAATTGACTCTTTCTGGTGTGTGAGTGGGACTCAGTTCCACTCCAGCTGCTATTATTCGAGGTCTGGAGTGATTTGGCTCTTTCCTGGTGTGTGAGTTGGACTCAGTCCCACTCCGGCTGGTATTAATAGAAGCCTGGATTGAATTGACTCTTTCCTGTGCGTGAGTGGGGCTCAGTCCCAATCCAGTCGCTATTAATAGAGGCCTGGATTGAAATGGCTTTTCCCTGGTGTGTGAGTGGGACTCAGTAACACTCCAGCTGGTAATAATAGAAATTTGGTTTCAAATGGCACATTCCTGGTGTGTGAGTGGGACTCAGTACCACTTCAGCTGCTGTTAATCGAAGCCTGGATTGAATTGGCTCCTTCCTCGTGTGTGAGTGGGACTCAGTACCATCCAGCTGGTAATCATAGAAACCTGGATTGAATTGGCTCCTTCCTGGTGTGTGAGTGGGGCTCAGTACCAATTCAGCTGCTGTTAATAGAGGTTTGGAATGAATTTGCTCTTTCCTGGTGTTTCATTGAGACTCAGTACCACTCCAGCTGGTTTCAAGAGAAACCTGGTTTGAATTGACACTTTCCTGGTGTTTGAGTGGGACTCAGTTACACTCCAGCTGATATTATTAGAAGCCTGGTTTGAATTGACTCTTTCCTGGTGTGTGTGTGGGCTCAGTCCGACTCCAGCTGATATTATTAGAGGCCTGGTTTGAATTGACTCTTTCCTGGTGTGTGAGTGGGCTCAGTCCCACTCCAGCTGTTATTAAGAGGTCTGGATTGAATTGGCACTTTCCTGGTGTGTGAGTGGGCTCAGTTCCACTCCAGCTGATATTATTAGAGGCCTGGTTTGAATTCACTGTTTCCTGGTGTGTGAGTGGGCTCAGTCCCACTCCAGCTGGTATTAATAGAGGCATGGTTTGAATTGACTATTTCCTGGTGTGTGAGAGGGGCTCAGTACCACTCCAGCCGGTATTAATAGAAGCCTGGATTGAATTGCCTCTTTCCTGGTGTGAGTGGGACTCAGTACGACTTCAGCTGCTGTTAATAGAAGCCTGGATTGAATTGGCTCCTTCCTGGTGTGTGAGTGGGACTCAGTTCCACTCCAGCTGGTATTAATAGAAACCTGGATTGAATTGGCTCCTTCTTGGTGTGTGAGTGGGGCTCAGTACCACTTCAGCTGCTGTTAATAGAGGTTTGGAATGAATTTGCTCTTTCCTGGTGTTTCATTGAGACTCAGTACCACTCCAGCTGGTTTCAAGAGAAACCTGGTTTGAATTGACACTTTCCTGGTGTTTGAGTGGGACTCAGTTACACTCCAGCTGATATTGTTAGAGGCCTGGTTTGAATTGACTCTTTCCTGGTGTGTGTGTGGGCTCAGTCCGACTCCAGCTGATATTATTAGAGGCCTGGTTTGAATTGACTCTTTCCTGGTGTGTGAGTGGGCTCAGTCCCACTCCAGCTGTTATTAAGAGGTCTGGATTGAATTGGCACTTTCCTGGTGTGTGACTCGGCTCAGTACCACTTCAGCTGCTGTTAACAGAGGTTTGGAATGAATTCGCTCTTTCCTGGTGTTTCAGTGAGACTCAGTACCACTCCAGCTGGTTTCAAGAGAAACCTGGTTTGAATTGACTCTTTCCTGGTACGTGAGTGAGACTCAGTACCACTCCAGCTGGGAATAATAGCATTTTGGTTTCAATTGGCACTTTCCTGGTGTGTGAGTGGGACTCAGTACCTCACCAGCTGGTATTAATAGAGGCCTGGTTTGAATTGACACTTTCCTGGTGTGTGAGTGGGGCTCAGTCCCATTCCAATCGCTATAAATGGAGGCCTGGATTGAAAAGGCTCTTCCCTGGTGTGTGAGTGGGGCTCAGTACCACTCCAGCTGGTATTAATAGAGGCCTGGTTTGAATTGACTCTTTCCTGGTGTGTGAGTGGGACTCAGTTCCACTCCAGCAGGTAGTAATAGAGGCCTGGATTAAATTGACACTTTCCCGGTGTGTGAGTGGGACACAGTTCCACTCCAGCTGATATTAATAGAGGCCGGTTATGAATTGACTCTTTCCTGGTGTGTGAGTGGGGCTCAGTCCCACTCCAGCTGTTATTAAGAGGTCTGGATTGAATTGACTCTTGCTGGTGTGTGAGTGGGACTCAGTTCCACTCCAGCTGGTATTAATAGAGGTCTGGATTGAATTGGCACTTTCCTGGTGTGTGAGTGGGACTCAGTTCCACTCCAGCTGGTATTAATAGAGGTCTGGATTGAATTGGCACTTTCCTGGTGTGAGTGGGACTCAGTTCCACTCCAGCTGGTATTAAAAGAGGTCTGGATTGAATTGTCTCTTTTACTGGTGTGTGAGTGGGACTCAGTACCACTCCAGCTGGTATTAATAGAGGTCTGGATTGAATTGACTCTTGCTGGTGTGTGAGTGGGACTCAGTTCCACTCCAGCTGGTATTAGAGGTCTGGATTGAATTGGCACTTTCCTGGCGTGTGAGTGGGACTCAGTTCCACTCCAGCTGGTATTAATATAGGTATGGATTGAATTGTCTCTTTTCCTGGTGTGTGAGTGGGACTCAGTACCACTCCAACTGGTATGAATAGAGGTCTGGATTGAAGTGGCTCTTTCCTGGTGTGTGAGTGGGGCTCAGGCCCACTCCAGTCGCTATTAATAGAAACCTGGATTGAATTGCCTCTTTCCTGACGTGTGATTGGGACTCAGTACCACTCCAGCTGGTAATAATAGAAATTTGGTTTCAATTGGCACATTCCTGGTGTGTGAGTGGGACATAGTTCCACTCCATCTGGTATTAATAGAGGCCTGGTTTGAATTGACTCTTTTCTGGTGTGTGAGTGGGACTCAGTAACACTCCAGCCGGTATTAACAGAGGCCTGGAATGAATTGGCTCTGTCCTGGTGTGAGAGTGGGACCCAGTATCACTCCAGCTGGTATTAATAGAGGCCTGGTTGGAATTGGCTCTTTCCTGGTGTGTGAGTGGGGCTCAGTCCCACTCCAGCTGATATTATTAGAGGCCTGGTTTGAATTGACTCTTTCCTGGTGTGTGAGTGGGCTCAGTCCCACTCCAGCTGTTATTAAGAGGTCTGGATTGAATTGGCACTTTCCTGGTGTGTGAGTGGGACTCAGTTCCACTCCAGCTGAAATTAATAGAGGCCTGGTTTGAATTGATTCTTCCGGGTGTGTGAGTGGGACTCAGTTCCACTCCAGCTGGTATTAATAGAGGCCTGGTTTAAATTGACTCTTTCCGGTGTCTGAGTGGGACTCAGTTCCACTCCAGCTGCTATTAATAGAGACATGGATTGAACTAGCTCTTTCCTTGTGTGTGAGTGGGACTCAGTTCCACTCCAGCAGGTAGTAATAGATGCCTGGATTAAATTGACACTTTCCCGGTGTGTGAGTGGGACACAGTTCCACTCCAGCTGATATTAATAGAGGTCGGTTTTGAATTGACTCTTTCCTGGTGTGTGAGTGGGACTCAGTTCCACTCCAGCAGGTAGTAATAGAGGCCTGGATTAAATTGACACTTTCCCGTTGTGTGAGTGGGACTCAGTTCCACTCCAGCTGATATTAATAGAGGCCGGTTTTGAATTGACTCTTGCTGGTGTGTGAGTGGGACTCAGTTCCACTCCAGCTGGTATTAATAGACGTCTGGATTGAATTGGCACTTTCCTGGTGTGTGAGTGGGACTCAGTTCCACTCCAGCTGGTATTAATAGAGGTCTGGATTGAATTGACACTTTCCTGGTGTGTGAGTGGGACTCAGTTCCACTCCAGCTGGTATTAAAAGAGGTCTGGTTTGAATTGTCTCTTTTACTGGTGTGTGAGTGGGACTCAGTACCACTCCAGCTGGTATTAATAGAGGTCTGGATTGAAGTTGCTCTTTCCTGGTGTGTGAGTGGGGCTCAGGCCCACTCCAGTCGCTATTAATAGAAACCTGGATTGAATTGCCTCTTTCCTGACGTGTGAGTGGGACTCAGTACCACTCCAGCTGGTAATAATAGAAATTTGGTTTCAATTGGCACATTCCTGGTGTGTGAGTGGGACTCAGTTCCTCTCCATCTGGAATTAATAGAGGCCTGGTTTGAATTGACTCTTTCCTGGTGTGTGAGTGGGGCTCAGTAACACTCCAGCCGGTATTAACAGAGGCCTGGATTGAATTGGCTCTGTCCTGGTGTGACAGTGGGACCCAGTATCACTCCAGCTGGTATTAATAGAGGCCTGGTTGGAATTGGCTCTTTCCTGGTGTGAGTGGGGCTCAGTCCCACTCCAGCTGTTATTAAGAGATCTGGATTGAATTGGCACTTTCCTGGTGTGTGAGTGGGACTCAGTTCCACTCCAGCTGAAATTAATAGAGGCCTGGTTTGTATTGACTCTTTCCGGTGTGTGAGTGGGACTCAGTTCCACTCCAGCTGCTATTAGTAGAGACATGGATTGAACTAGCTCTTTCCTTGTGTGTGAGTGGGACTCAGTTCCACTCCAGCTGGCATTAATAGAAACCTGGATTGAACTGGCTCCTTCCTGGTGAGTGAGTGGGGCTCAGTACCACTTCAGCTGCTGTTAACAGAGTTTTGGAATGAATTCGCTCTTTCCTGGTGTTTCAGTGAGGCTCAGTACCACTCCAGCTGGTTTCAAGAGAAACCTGGTTTGAATTGACTCTTTCCTGGTACGTGAGTGAGACTCAGTACCACTCCAGCTGGGAATAATAGCATTTTGGTTTCAATTGGCACTTTCCTGGTGTGTGGGTGGGACTCAGTACCTCACCAGCTGGTATTAATAAAGGCCTGGTTTGAATTGACACTTTCCTGGTGTGTGAATGGGGCTCAGTCCCACTCCAGACGCTATAAATGGAGGCCTGGATTGAAAAGGCTCTTCCCTGGTGTGTGAGTGGGGCTCAGTACCACTCCAGCTGGTATTAATAGAGGCCTGGTTTGAATTGACTCTTTCCTGGTGTGTGAGTGGGACTCAGTTCCACTCCAGCAGGTAGTAATAGAGGCCTGGATTAAATTGACACTTTCCCGTTGTGTGAGTGGGACTCAGTTCCACTCCAGCTGATATTAATAGAGGCCGGTTTTGAATTGACTCTTTCCTGGTGTGTGAGTGGGGCTCAGTCCCACTCCAGCTGTTATTAAGAGGTCTGGATTGAATTGACTCTTGCTGGTGTGTGAGTGGGACTCAGTACCACTCCAGCTGGTATTAATAGAGGTCTGGATTGAAGTGGCTCTTTCCTGGTGTGTGAGTGGGGCTCAGGCCCACTCCAGTCGCTATTAATAGAAACCTGGATTGAAATGCCTCTTTCCTGACGTGTGAGTGGGGCTCAGTCCCACTCCAGCTGGTATTAATAGAGGCCTGGATTGAATTGGCACTTTCCTGGTGTGTGAGTGGGCTCAGTTCCACTCCAGCTGATATTATTAGAGGCCTGGTTTGAATAGACTCTTTCCTGGTGTGTGAGTGGGCTCAGTCCCACTCCAGCTGTTATTAAGAGATCTGGATTGAATTGGCACTTTCCTGGTGTGTGAGTGGGACTCAGTTCCACTCCAGCTGAAATTAATAGAGGCCTGGTTTGTATTGACTCTTTCCGGTGTGTGAGTGGGACTCAGTTCCACTCCAGCTGCTATTAATAGAGACATGGATTGAACTAGCTCTTTCCTTGTGTGTGAGTGGGACTCAGTTCCACTCCAGCTGGCATTAATAGAAACCTGGATTGAACTGGCGCCTTCCTGGTGAGTGAGTGGGGCTCAGTACCACTTCAGCTGCTGTTAACAGAGTTTTGGAATGAATTCGCTCTTTCCTGGTGTTTCAGTGAGGCTCAGTACCACTCCAGCTGGTTTCAAGAGAAACCTGGTTTGAATTTACTCTTTCCTGGTACGTGAGTGAGACCCAGTACCACTCCAGCTGGGAATAATAGCATTTTGGTTTCAATTGGCACTTTCCTGATGTGTGGGTGGGACTCAGTACCTCACCAGCTGGTATTAATAAAGGCCTGGTTTGAATTGACAGTTTCCTGGTGTGTGAATGGGGCTCAGTCCCACACCAGACGCTATAAATGGAGGCCTGGATTGAAAAGGCTCTTCCCTGGTGTGTGAGTGGGGCTCAGTACCACTCCAGCTGGTATTAATAGAGGCCTGGTTTGAATTGACTCTTTCCTGGTGTGTGAGTGGGACTCAGTTCCACTCCAGCAGGTAGTAATAGAGGCCTGGATTAAATTGACACTTTCCCGTTGTGTGAGTGGGACTCAGTTCCACTCCAGCTGATATTAATAGAGGCCGGTTTTGAATTGACTCTTTCCTGGTGTGTGAGTGGGGCTCAGTCCCACTCCAGCTGTTATTAATAGAGGTCTGGATTGAATTGGCACTTTCCTGGTGTGTGAGTGGGACTCAGTTCCACTCCAGCTGGTATTAATAGAGGTCTGGATTGAATTGGCACTTTCCTGGTGTGTGAGTGGGACTCAGTTCCACTCCAGCTGGTATTAATAGAGGTCTGGATTGAATTGGCACTTTCCTGGTGTGTGAGTGGGACTCAGTTCCACTCCAGCTGGTATTAATAGAGGTCTGGATTGAATTGGCACTTTCCTGGTGTGTGAGTGGGACTCAGTTCCACTCCAGCTGGTATTAAAAGAGGTCTGGTTTGAATTGTCTCTTTTACTGGTGTGTGAGTGGGACTCAGTACCACTCCAGCTGGTATTAATAGAGGTCTGGATTGAAGTGGCTCTTTCCTGGTGTGTGAGTGGGGCTCAGGCCCACTCCAGTCGCTATTAATAGAAACCTGGATTGAATTGCCTCTTTCCTGACGTGTGAGTGGGACTCAGTACCACTCCAGCTGGTAATAATAGAAATTTGGTTTCAATTGGCACATTCCTGGTGTGTGAGTGGGACTCAGTTCCTCTCCATCTGGAATTAATAGAGGCCTGGTTTGAATTGACTCTTTCCTGGTGTGTGAGTGGGGCTCAGTAACACTCCAGCCGGTATTAACAGAGGCCTGGATTGAATTGGCTCTGTCCTGGTGTGACAGTGGGACCCAGTATCACTCCAGCTGGTATTAATAGAGGCCTGGCTGGAATTGGCTCTTTCCTGGTGTGAGTGGGGCTCAGTCCCACTCCAGCTGGTATTAATAGAGGCCTGGATTGAATTGGCTCTTTCCTGGTGTGTGAGTGGGCTCAGTTCCACTCCAGCTGATATTATTAGAGGCCTGGTTTGAATAGACTCTTTCCTGGTGTGTGAGTGGGCTCAGTCCCACTCCAGCTGTTATTAAGAGATCTGGATTGAATTGGCACTTTCCTGGTGTGTGAGTGGGACTCAGTTCCACTCCAGCTGAAACTAATAGAGGCCTGGTTTGTATTGACTCTTTCCGGTTTGTGAGTGGGACTCAGTTCCACTCCAGCTGGTATTAATAGAGGCCTGGTTGGAATTGGCTCTTTCCTGGTGTGTGAGTTTGGCTCAGTACCACTCCAGCTGGTATTATTCGAGGTGTGGATTGATTTGGCTCTTTCCTGGTGTGTGAGTTGGACTCAGTACCACTCCAGCTGGTATTAATAGAAGCCTGGATTGAATTGCCTCTTTTCTGGTGTGTGAGTGGGACACAGTACCACTCCAGCTGGTATTAATAGAAACCTGGATTGAATTTTCTCCTTCCTGATGAGTGAGTGGGGCTCAGTACCACTTCAGCTGCTGTTAATCAAGGTTTGGAATGAATTCGCACTTTCCTGGTGTTTCAGTGAGACTCAGTACCACTCCAGCTGGTTTCCAGAGAAACCTGGTTTGAATTGATTCTTTCCTGGTGTGTGAGTGAGACTCAATACCCATCCACCTGGGAATAATAGAATTTTGGTTTCAATTGGCACTTTCCTGGTGTGTGAATGGGACTCAGTACCTCACCAGCTGGTACTAATAGAGGCCTGGTTTGAATTGACACTTTCCTGGTATGTGTGTGGGGCTCAGTACCACTCCGGCCGGTATTAATAGAGACCTTGATTGAACTAGATATTTCATTGTGTGTGAGTGGGACTCAGTTCCACTCCAGCTGGTATTAATAGAATCCTGGATTGAATTGGCTCCTTCCTGGTGGGTGAGTGCTGCTCAGTCCCTCTCCAGCTGGTATTAATAGAGACCTGGTTTAAATTGACACTTTCTGGTGTGTGATTGGGACTCAGTTCCACTCCAGCTGGTATTAATATAGGTCCGGATTGCATTGGGACATTCCTGGTGTGTGAGTGGGGCTCAGTACCACTCCAGTCGCTATAAATAGAGGCCTGGATTGAAATGGCTCTTCCCTGGTGTGTGAGTGGGGCTCAGTACAACGCCAGCTGGTATTAATAGAGACCTGGTTTGAATTGACTCTTTCCTGGTGTGTGAGTGGGACTCAGTTCCACTCCAGCTGGTAATAATAGAGGCCTGGTTTAAGTTGACTCTTTCTGGTGTGTGAGTGGGACTCAGTTCCACTCCAGCTGGTATTAATAGAGGTCTGGATTGAATTGGCACTTTCCTGGTGTGTGAGTGGGCTCAGTCCCAATCCAGCTGTTATCAAGAGGTCTGGATTGAATTGGCACATTCCTGGAGTGTGGGTGGGACTCAGTTCCACTCCAGCTGAAATTAATAGAGGCCTGGTTTGAATTCACTCTTCCTGGTGTGTGAGTGGGACTCAGTTCCACTCCAGCTGGTATTAATAGAGGCCTGGTTTAAATTGACTCTTTCCGGTGTGTGAGTGGGACTCAGTTCCACTCCAGCTGGTATTAATAGAGGTTTGGAATGAATTCGCTCTTTCCTGGTATTTCAGTGAGACTCAGTACCACTCCAGCTGGTTTCAAGAGAAACCTGGTTTGAATTGACTCTTTCCTGGTGTGTGAGTGAGACTCAGTACCACTCCAGCTGGGGATAATAGAAGTTTGGTTTCAATTGGCACTTTCCTGGTGTGCGAGTGGGACTCAGTTCCTCTCCATCTGGAATTAATAGAGGCCTGGTTTGAATTGACTCTTTCCTGGTGTGTGAGTGGAGTCACTTCCACTCCAGCTGGTATTAATAGAGGCCTGGATTAAATTGACTCTTACTGGTGTGTGAGTGGGACTCAGTTCCACTCTTGCGGGTATTAATAGAGGTCTGGATTGAATTGGCACTTTCCTGGTGTGAGAGTGGGACTCAGATCCACTCCAGCTGATATTAATACAGGCCTGGTTTGAATTGACTCTTTCTTGGTGTGTGAGTGGAGCTCAGTCCCACTCCAGCTGTTATTAAGAGGTCTGGATTGAATTGGCACTTTCTCGCTGTGTGAGTGGGTCTCAGTACCTCACCAGCTGGTATTAATAGACGCCTGGTATGAATTGACTCTTTCCTGGTGTGTGAGTGGGGCTCAGTCCCACTCCAGTCGATATAAATAGAGGCCTGGATTGAAATGGCTCCTCCCTGGTGTGTGAGTGGGGCTTAGTACCACTCCAGCTGCTATTAATAGGGGCCTGGTTTGAATTGACTCTTTCCTGGTGTGTGAGTGGGACTCAGTTCCACTCCAGCTGGTATTAATAGAGGCCTGGTTTAAATTGATTCTTACTGGTGTGTGAGTGGGACTCAGTACCTCACCAGCTGGTATTAATAGAGGCCTGATTTGAATTGACTCTTTCCTGGTGTTTGAGTGGGGCTCAGTCCCACTCCAGTCGCTATTAATAGAGGCCTGGATTGCAATGGCTCTTTCCTGGTATGTGTGTGGGTCTCAGTACCACTCCAGCTGGTATTAATAGAGACCTGGATTGAACTAGCTCTTTCCTTGTGTGTGAGTTGGACTCAGTTCCACTCCAGCTGGTATTAATAGAATCCTGGATTGAATTGGCTCCTTCCTGGTGAGTGAGTGCTGCTCAGTCCCATTTCAGTCGCTGTTAATAGGGGTCTGGATTGAATTGGCTCTTTCCTGGTGTTTCAGTGAGACTCAGTACCACTCCAGCTGGTTTCTAGAGAAACCTGGTTTAAATTGACTCTTTCCTGGTGTGTGAGTGAGACTCAGTACCACTCCAGCTGGTAATAATAGAAATTTGCTTTCAATTGGAACTTTCCTGGTGTGTGAGTTGGACTCAGTACCACTCCAGCTGGTATTAATGGAGGTCTGGATTGAATTGACTCTTTCTTGGTGTGTGCGTGCGGCTCAGTCACACTCCAGCTGGTATTAAGAGGTCTGGATTGAATTGGCTCTTTCCTGGTATGTGAGTGGGACGCAGTACCACTCCAGCTGATATTAATAGAGTCCTGGTTTGAATTGACTCTTTCCTGGTGTGTGAGTGGGGCTCTGTCCCACTCCAGTCGCTTTTAATAGAGGCCTGGATTGAAATGGCTCTTCCCTGGTGTGTGAGTGGGGCTCAGTACCACTCCAGCTGGTATTAATAGAAACTTGGATTGAATTGCCTCTGTCCTGGTGTGAGAGTGGGACCCAGTATCACTCCAGCTGGTATTAATAGAGGCCTGGTTGCAATTCGCTCTTTCCTGGTGTGTGAGTGAGGCTCAGTACCACTCCGGCTGCTTTTAGTAGAAGCCTGGATTGAATTGCCTCTTTCCTGGTGTGTGAGTGGGATTCAGTCCCACTCCGGCTAGTATTAGTAGAAGCCTCGATTGAATTGCCTCTTTCTTGGTGTGTGAGTGGGACTCAGTACCTCACCAGCTGGTATTAATAGAGGCCTGGTTTAAATTGATTCTTACTGGTGTGTGAGTGGGACTCAGTACCTCTCCAGCTGGTATTAATAGAGGCCTGATTTGAATTGACTATTTCCTGGTGTTTGAGTGGGGCTCAGTCCCACTCCAGTCGCTATTAATAGAGGCCTGGATTGAAATGGCTCTTTCCTGGTGTGTGTGTGGGGCTCAGTACCACTCCAGCTGGTATTAATAGAGACATGGATTGAACTAGCTCTTTCCTTGTGTGTGAGTTGGACTCAGTTCCACTCCAGCTGGTATTAATAGAATCCTGGATTGAATTGGCTCCTTCCTGGTGAGTGAGTGCTGCTCAGTCCCATTTCAGTCGCTGTTAATAGAGGTCTGGAATGAATTGGCTCTTTCCTGGTGTTTCAGTGAGACTCAGTACAACTCCAGCTGGTTTCAAGAGAAACCTGGTTAAAATTGACTCTTTCCTGGTGTGTGAGTGAGACTCAGTACCACTCCAGCTGGTAATAATAGAAATTTGCTTTCAATTGGAACTTTCCTGGTGTGTGAGTGGGACTCAGTACCACTCCAGCTGGTATTAATGGAGGTCTGGATTGAATTGACTCTTTCTTGGTGTGTGAGTGCGGCTCAGTCACACTCCAGCTGGTATTAAGAGGTCTGGATTGAATTGGCTCTTTCCTGGTATGTGAGTGGGACGCAGTACCACTCCAGCTGATATTAATAGAGTCCTGGTTTGAATTGACTCTTTCCTGGTGTGTGAGTGGGGCTCAGTCCCACTCCAGTCGCTTTTAATAGAGGCCTGGATTGAAATGGCTCTTCTCTGGTGTGTGAGTGGGGCTCAGTACCACTCCAGCTGGTATTAATAGAAACTTGGATTGAATTGCCTCTTTCCTGGCGTATGAGTGGGGCTCAGTACCACTCCAGCCGGTATTAATAGAGGCCTGGATTGAATTGGCTCTGTCCTGGTGTGAGAGTGGGACCCAGTATCACTCCAGCTGGTATTAATAGAGGCCTGGTTGGAATTCGCTCTTTCCTGGTGTGTGAGTGGGACTCAGTTCCACTCCAGCTGGTATTAATAGAGGTCTGGATTGAATTGGCACTTTCCTGGTGTGAGAGTGGGACTCAGATCCACTCCAGCTGATATTAATACAGGCCTGGTTTGAATTGACTATTTCCTGGTGTGTGAGTGGAGCTTAGTCCCACTCCAGCTGTTATTAAGAGGTCTGGATTGAATTGGCACTTTCTCGATGTGTGAGTGGGTCTCAGTACCTCACCAGCTGGTATTAATAAACGCCTGGTATGAATTGACTCTTTCCTGGTTTGTGAGTGGGGCTCAGTCCCATTCCAGTCGCTATAAATAGAGGCCTGGATTGAAATGGCTCTTCCCTGGTGTGTGAGTGGGGCTTAGTACCACTCCAGCTGCTATTAATAGGGGCCTGGTTTGAATTGACTCTTTCCTGGTGTGTGAGTGGGACTCAGTTCCACTCCAGCTGGTATTAATAGAGGCCTGGTTTAAATTGATTCTTACTGGTGTGTGAGTGGGACTCAGTACCTCACCAGCTGGTATTAATAGAGGCCTGATTTGAATTGACTCTTTCCTGGTGTTTGAGTGGGGCTCAGTCCCACTCCAGTCGCTATTAATAGAGGCCTGGATTGCAATGGCTCTTTCCTGGTATGTGTGTGGGGCTCAGTACCACTCCAGCTGGTATTAATAGAGACCTGGATTGAACTAGCTCTTTCCTTGTGTGTGAGTTGGACTCAGTTCCTCTCCAGCTGGTATTAATAGAATCCTGGATTGAATTGGCTCCTTCCTGGTGAGTGAGTGCTGCTCAGTCCCATTTCAGTCGCTGTTAATAGAGGTCTGGATTGAATTGGCTCTTTCCTGGTGTTTCAGTGAGACTCAGTACCACTCCAGCTGGTTTCAAGAGAAACCTGGTTTAAATTGACTCTTTCCTGGTGTGTGAGTGAGACTCAGTACCACTCCAGCTGGTAATAATAGAAATTTGCTTTCAATTGGAACTTTCCTGGTGTGTGAGTCGGACTCCAGCTGGTATTAATGGAGGTCTGGATTGAATTGACTCTTTCTTGGTGTGTGAGTGCGGCTCAGTCACAAAGCAGCTGGTATTAAGAGGTCTGGATTGAATTGGCTCTTTCCTGGTATGTGAGTGGGACGCAGTACCACTCCAGCTGATATTAATAGAGTCCTGGTTTGAATTGACTCTTTCCTGGTGTGTGAGTGGGGCTCAGTCCCACTCCAGTCGCTTTTAATAGAGGCCTGGTTTGAAATGGCTCTTCCCTGGTGTGTGAGTGGGGCTCAGTACCACTCCAGCTGGTATTAATAGAAACTTGGATTGAATTTCCTCTTTCCTGGCGTATGAGTGGGGCTCAGTACCACTCCAGCCGGTATTAATAGAGGCCTGGATTGAATTGGCTCTGTCCTGGTGTGAGAGTGGGACCCAGTATCACTCCAAATGGTATTAAAAGAGGCCTGGTTGCAATTCGCTCTTTCCTGGTGTGTGAGTGAGGCTCAGTACCACTCCGGCTGCTTTTAGTAGAAGCCTGGATTGAATTGCCTCTTTCCTGGTGTGTGAGTGGGATTCAGTCCCACTCCGGCTAGTATTACTAGAAGCTTCGATTGAATTGCCTCTTTCTTGGTGTGTGAGTGGGACTCAGTACCACTCCAGCTGGTATTACAAAGATCAAAGAGAACAAAGAAAATTACAGCTCAGGAACAGGCCCTTCGGCCCTCCAAGCCTGCGCCGATCCAGATCCTCTATCTAAACATGTCGCCTATTTTCTAAGGGTCTGTATCTCTTTTCATCCTGCCCATTCATGTATCTGACTAGATACATCTTAAAAGACGCCATCGATTCCGCATCTACCACCTCCGCTGGTAACGCATTCCAGGCACCCACCACCCTCTGCGTAAAGAACTTTCCACGCATATCCCCCCTAAATGTTTCCCCTTTCACTTTGAACTCGTGTCCTCTAGTAATTGAATCCCCCACTCTGGGAAAAAGCCTCTTGCTATCCACCCTGTCTATACCTCTCATGATTTTGTACACCTCAATCAGGTCCCCCCTCAACCTCCGTCTTTCTAATGAAAATAATCCTAATCCACTCAACCTCTCTTCATAGCTAGCGCCGTCCATACCAGGCAACATCCTGGTGAACCTCCTCTGCACCCTCTCCAAAGCATCCACACCCTTTTGGTAATGTGGCGACCAGAACTGCACGCAGTATTCCAAATGTGGCTAAACCAAAGTCCTATACAACTGTAACATGACCTGCCAACTCTTGTACTCAATACCCTGTCCGATGGAGGAAAGCATGCCGTATGCCTTCTTGACCACTCTATTTACCTGCGTTGCCACCTTCAGGGAACAGTGGACCTGAACACCCAAATCTCTCTGGACATCAATTTTCCCCAGGACTTTTCCATTTACTGTATAGTTCACTCTTGAACTGGATCTTCCAAAATGCATCACCTCGCATTTGCCCTGATTGAACTCCATCTGCCATTTCTCTGCCCAACTCTCCAATCTATCTATATTCTGCTGTATTCTCTGACAGTCCCCTTCACTATCTGCTACTCCACCAATCTTAGTGTCGTCTGCAAACCTGCTAATCAGTCCACCTATACTTTCCTCCAAATCATTAATGTATATCACAAACAACAGTGGTCCCAGCACGGATCCCTGTGGAACACCACTGGTCACACGTCTCCATTTTGAGAAACTCCCTTCTACTGCTACTCTCTGTCTCCTGTTGCCCAGCCAGTTCTTTATCCATCGAGCTGGTACACATTGGACCCCATGCGCCTTCACTTTCTCCATCAGCCTGCCATGGGGAACCTTATCAAATGCCTTACTGAAGTCCATGTATATGACATCGACAGCCCTTCCCTCATCAATCAACTTTGTCACTTTCTCAAAGAATTCTAGTAAGTTGGTAAGACATGACCTTCCCTGCACAAAACCATGTTGCCTATCACTGATAAGCCCATTTTCTTCCAAATGGGAATAGATCCTATCCCTCAGTATCTCCTCCAGCAGCTTCCCTACCACTGACGTCAGGCTCACCGGTCTATAATTACCTGGATTATCCGTGCTACCCTTTTTAAACAAGGGGACAACATTATCAATTCCCCAGTCCTCCGGGACCTCACCCGTGTTCAAGGATGCTGCAAAGATATCTGTTCAGGCCCCAGCTATTTCCTCTCTCGCTTCCCTGAGTAACCTGGGATAGATCTCATCCGGACCTGGGGACTTGTCCACCTTAATGCCCTTTAGAATACCCAACACTTCCTCTCTCCTTATGCTGACTTGACCTAGAGTAATCAAACATCTGTTCCTAACCTCAACATCCGTCATGTCCCTCTCCTCGGTGAATACCGAAGCAAAGTACTCGTTTATAATCTCACCCATTTTCTCTGAGTCCAAGCATAACATTCCTCCTTTGTTCTTTAGTGGGCCAATCCTTTCTCTGGTTACCCTCTTTCTCCTTATATATGAATAAAAGGCTTTGGGATTTTCTTTAACCTTGTTTGCTAAAGATATTTCATGACCCCTTTTAGCCCTCTTAATTCCTCGTTTCAGATTGGTCCTACATTCCCGATATTCTTTCAAAGCTTCGTCTTTCATCAGCCGCCTAGACCTTATGTATGCTTCCTTTTTCCTCTTAGCTCGTCTCAAAATTTCACCTGTCATCCATGGTTCCCTAATCTTGCCATTTCTATCCCTCATTTTCACAGGAACAAGTCTCTCCTGCACGCTAATCGACCTCTCTTTAAAAGCCTCCCACATATCAAATGTGGATTTACCTTCAAACAGCTGCTCACAATCTACATTCCCCAGCTCCTGCCGAATTTTGGTATAGTTGGCCTTCCCCCAATTTAGCACTCTTCCTTTAGGACCACTCTCGTCTTTGTCCATGAGTGTTTTAAAGCTTACGGAATTGTGATCACTATTCCCAAAGTAGTCCCCTACTGAAACTTCAACCACCTGGCCGGGCTCATTCCCCAACACCAGGTCCAGTATGGCCCCTTCTCGAGTTGGACTATTTACATACTGCTCTAGAAAACCCTCCTGGATGCTCCTTACAAATTCTGCTCCATCTAGACCTCTAACACTAAGTGAATCCCAGTCAATGTTGGGAAAATTGAAATCTCCTATCACCACCACCCTGTTGCTCCTACATCTTTCCATAATCTGTTTACATATCTGCACCTCTATCTCAGGCTCGCTGTTGGGAGGCCTGTAGTACAGCCAAAACATTGTTACCGCACCCTTCCTATTTCTGAGTTCTGTCCATATTGCCTCACTGCTCGAGTCCTCCATAGTGCCCTCCTTCAGCACAGCTGTGATATCCTCTTTGACCAGTAATGCAACTCCTCCACCCCTTTTCACTCCCTCGCTATCCCGCCTGAAGCATTATTCGAGGTATGGATTGATTTGGCTCTTTCCTGGTGTGTGAGTGGGGCTCAGTACCACTCCAGCTGGTATTATTCGAGGTCTGGATTGAATTGCCTCTTTCCTGGTCTGTGAGTGGGACACAGTACCACTCCAGCTGCTATTAATAGAAACCTCGATTGAATTGGCTCCTTCCTGGTGAGTGAGTGGGGCTCAGTACCACTTCAGCTGCTGTTAATAGAGGCATGGAATGAATTCGCTCTTTCCTGGTGTCTCAGTGAGACTCAGTACCACTCCAGCTGGTTTCAAGAGATACCTGGTTTGAATTGACTGTTTTCTGGTGTGTGAGTGAGATTCAGTACCACTCCAGCTGGGAATAATACAATTTTGGTTTCAATTGGCACTTTCCTGGTGTGAGTTGGACTCAGTACCACTCCAGCTGGTATTAATAGAGGTCTGGATTGAATTGGCACTTTCACGGTGTGTGAGTGGGACTCAGTCCCACTCCAGCTGTTATCAATAGAGGCCTGGTTTAAATTGACCCTTACTGGTGTGTGTGTGGGACTCAGTTCCACTCCAGCTGGTATTAATAGAGGTCTGGATTGAATTGTCCCTTTCCTGGTGTGTGAGTGGGACTCAGTACCACTCCAGCTGGTATTACTGGAGGTCTGGATTGAAGTGGCTCTTTCCTGGTGTGTGAGTGGGGCTCAGTCCCACTCCAGTCGCTATTAATAGAGGCCTGGATTGAAATGGCTCTTCCCTGTTGTGTGAGTGGGACACAGTACCACTCCAGCTGGTTTTAATAGAAACCTGGATTGAATTGCCTCTTTCCTGGTGTGTGAGTTGGGCTCAGTACCACTCCATCCGGTATTAATAGAGGCCTGGATTGAATTGGATCTGTCCTGGTGTGAGAGTGGGACACAGTACCACTCCAGCTGGTATTATTCGACAACTGGATTGATTTGGCTCTTTCCTGGTGCGTGAGATGGACTCAGTCCCACTCCGGCAAGTATTAATAGAATCCTGGATTGAATTGCCTCTTTCCTGGTGTGTGAGTGGGACACAGTACCACTCCAGCTGGTATTAATAGAAGCCTGGATTGAATTGCCTCTTTCCTGGTGTGCGAGTGGGACTCAGTACCTCACCAGCTGCTGTTAATAGAGGCCTGGATTGAATTGGCTCTTTCCTGGTGTGTGAGTGGGGATCAGTACCACTTCAGCTGCTGTTCATAGAGGTTTGGAATGAATTCGCTCTTTCCTGGTGTTTCAGTGGGACTCAGTTCCACTCCAGCTGATATTACCAGAGGTCTGGATTGATTTGGCTCTTTCCTGGTGTGTGTGTTGGACTCAGTACCACTTCAGCTGCTGTTAATAGAGGCCTGGTTTGAATTGACTCTTTCCTGGTATTTCAGTGAGACTCAGTACCACTTAGCTGGTTTCAAGAGAAACCTGGTTTGAATTGATTCTTTCGTGGTGTGTGAGTGAGACTCAGTACCACTCCAGCTGGGAATAATTGAACTTTGGTTTCAATTGGCACTTTCCGGGTGTGTGAGTGGGACTCAGTACCACTCCAGCTAGTATTAATAGAGGCCTGGTTTGAATTGACTCTTTCCTGGTGTGTGAGTGGGGCTCAGTCCCACTCCAGTCGCTATTAATAGAGGCCTGGTCTGAATTGACTCTTTCTGGTGTGTGAGTGGGAGTCAGTTCCACTCCAGCTGGTATTAATAGAGGTCTGGATTGAAGTGGCTCTTTCCTGGTGTGTGAGTGGGACTCAGTACCACTCCAGCTGGTATCAATTGCGTTCTGGCTATAATTGGCTTTTTCCTGGTGTGTGAGTGGGGCTCAGTACCACTCCAACTGGTATTAATAATGGTGTGCATTGAATTGGCTCTTTCCTGGTGTGTCAGTGGTACTCAGTACCACTCCAGCTGGTATTAATAGAGACCTGGATTGAATTGGCTCTTTCCTGGTGTGTAAATGGGCGTTAATTTTACTCCAGCTGGTATTAATAGGGGCCTGGATTGAATAGGGTCTTTCCCGGTGTGTGAATGAGCCTCAGTACCACTCCAGCTGGTATTAATATAGGCTCAAATTCAATTGGCTCTTATCTGGTGTGTGAGTGGGGCTCAGTACCACTCCAGCTGGCATTAATAGAGGTCTGGATTGAATTGGCTGTTTCCTGGTGTGTGTGTGGGACTCAGTACCACTCCAGCTGGTTTTAACAAAGGCCACTTCGATATGATGATATGCACTGTTGTCTGTTTGATGTCACCTGCACAGCGGCCATTTTAAGTGACATGTGCTGTGGCCATTCTAAATTATGTGCTCTGTGGTCTGTTTGATGTCACCTTCACTGCGCCCATTTTACGTGTCATGTGGTACGGCCATTTTAAATGATATGCACTGTGGTCTGTTTGATGTCACCGTCACAGCGTCCATTTTCAATGATATGCTCTGTGGTCTGTTTGATGTCACCTTCACTGCGGCCATTTTACGTGACATGTGGTACGGCCATTTTAAATGTTATGCTCTGTGGTCTGTTTGATGTCACCTTCACTGCGGCCATTTTACGTGACATGTGGTATGGCCATTTTAAATGATATGCACTGTGGTCTGTTTGATGTCACCGTCACTGCGTCCATTTTCAATGATATGCTCTGTGGTCTGTTTGATGTCACCTTCACAGCGGCTATTTTACGTGACATGTGGTACGGCCATTTTAAATGTTATGCTCTGTGGTCTGTTTGATG
Source organism: Heterodontus francisci (assembly GCF_036365525.1). Classification (NCBI taxonomy): domain Eukaryota; kingdom Metazoa; phylum Chordata; class Chondrichthyes; order Heterodontiformes; family Heterodontidae; genus Heterodontus; species Heterodontus francisci. The sequence continues at coordinate 90,557 of NW_027141376.1, forward strand.
TCACCTTCACTGCGGCCATTTTACGTGACATGTGGTACGGCCATTTTAAATGATATGCACTGTGGTCTGTTTGATGTCACCGTCACTGCGTCCATTTTCAATGATATGCTCTGTGGTCTGTTTGATGTCACCTTCACTGCGGCCATTTTACATGACATGTGGTACGGCCATTTTAAATGATATGCACTGTGGTCTGTTTGATGTCACCTTCACAGCGGCCATTTTAAGCGACATGTGCTGTGGCCATTCTAAATGATGTTCTCTGTGGTCTGTTTGATGTCACCTGCACAGCGGCCATTTGAAGCGACATGTGCTGCGGCCATTCTAAATGATGTGCTCTGTGGTCTGTTTGATGTCACCTTCACTGCGGCCATTTTATGTGACATGTGGTATGGCCATTCTAAATGATATGCTCTGTGGTCTGTTTGATGTCATCTTCACAGCGGCCATTTTAAGCGACATGTGGTACGGCCATTTTCAATGATATGCACTGTGGTCTGTTTGATGTCACCTTCACTGCGGCCATTTTACGCGACATGTGCTGCTGCCATTTTAAATGATATGCACTGTGATCTGTTTGAATTGAGAGTAATCCACGGGGATCATTTTCAATGTTTTCTGTCCAGGGCAGTGAATGTAACAGATTATAAATGAGAATAAAGTCTCATAAAGGATAATAAATCACAGACAATCATAAAGATTATAAAGATTTACAAAGGGAGAGGAAGAATTATAAACAGTTTATAAAGGTTGTAAATGTCAGTAAATGTTTATAAATTATTATAAAGAATTATCAATAATTATCAGGATTCTTTTCGTTTGAAAGGGATTATAAAAGAATCAGAAAGATTCAGACCCCGCCCCAACTCCCATCACTCTGGAAAGAGACCCCGCCCCCACTCACGTCACTCTGGAAAGAGACCCCGCCCCCACTCCCGTCACTCTGGAAACAGACCCTGCCCCCACTCCCGTCACTCTGGAAACAGACCCCGCCCCCACTCCCGTCACCCGGGAAACAGACCCCGCCCCCACTCCCGTCACTCTGGAAACAGACCCCGCCCCCACTCCCGTCACTCTGGAAACAGACCTCGCCCCTACTCCCGTCATTCTGGACACAGACCCCGCCCCCACTCCCGTCACTCTGGACACAGACCCCGCCCCCACTCCCGTCACTCTGGACACATACCCCGCCCCTACTCCCGTCACTCTGGAAACAGAACCCGCCCCTACTCCCGTCACCCTGGAAACAGACCCCGCCCCCACTCATGTCACTCTGGACACAGACCCCGCCCCTACTCCCGTCACTCTGGAAACAGACCCCACTCCTACTCCCGTCACCCTGGAAACAGACCCCGCCCCCACTCCTGTCACTCTGGACACAGACCCCGCCCCTACTCCCGTCACTCTGGAAACAGAACCCGCCCCCAGTCCCGTCACCCTGGAAACAGACCCCGCCCCCACTCCCATCACTCTGGAAACAGGCCCCCGCCCCCACTCCTGTCACACTGGAAACAGACCCCGCCCCCACACCCGTCACCCTGGTAACAGACGCCGCCCCCACTCCCGTCACCTTGGAAACAGACCCCGCCCCCACTTCCGTCACTCTGGAAACAGACCCCACCCCCACTCCCGTCTCTCTGGAAACAGACCCCGCCCCACCCCCGTCACCCTGGAAACAGACCCCGCCCCCAGTTGCCATTACCTTGGAAACAGTCCCCGCCTCCACTCCCGTCACCCTGGAAACAGACCCCGCCCCCTCTCCCGTCACTCTGGTAACAGACCCCGCCCCCATTCGCCGTCACTCTGGAAACAGACCCCGCCCCCAATTCCCGTCTCCTTGGTAACAGACACTGCCCCCACTCCCGTCACCCTGGAAACAGACCCTGCCCCCACTCCCGTCACTCTGGAAACAGACCCCGCCCACATTCGCCGTCACTCTGGAAACAGACCCCACCCCCACTCCCCATCTCTTTGGAAACAGACCCCGCCCCCACTCCCCGTCACCCTGGAAACAGACACCGCCCCCACTCCCGTCACCCTGGAAACAGACCCCGCCCCCACTCCCGTCACTCTGGAAACAGACCCCGCCCACATTCGCCGTCACTCTGGAAACAGACCCCGCCCCCACTCCCAGTCACTTTGGAAACTGACCCCGCCCCCACTCCCCGTCACCCTGGAAACATACCCCGCCACCACCTCGTCACACTGGAAACAGACTCCGCCCACCACGTCACCTTGGAAATAGACACCGCCCCGGCTCCCCCGTCACCCTGGAAACAGACCACGCCCCCACACCTCCGTCACCCCGGAAACAGACCCCGCCCCCACCTCGTCACACTGGAAACAGACCCCGCCACCCACTCCCCCGTCACCGTTCAAACAGGCCCCGCCCCGCTCTGTGTCCATGTTGACAGGCCCCTCCCCCGCTCTGTCTCCATGGTGACAGTCCCCTCCCCCGCTCTGTCGCCATGGTGACAGTCCGCTCCCCCGCTCTATCTCCATGATGTAAGTCCCCTCCCCCGTTCTGTCTCCATGGTAACAGGCCCCTCCCCCGCTCTATCTCCATGGTGACAGGCCCCTCCCCCGCTCTGTCTCCATGGTGACAGTCCCCTCCCCCGCTCTGTCTCCATGGTGACAGTCCCCTCCCCCGCTCTGTCTCCATGGTGACATGCCCCTCCCCCGCTCTGTCTCCGTGGTGACAGGCCCCTACCCCGCTCTGCCTCCATGATGACAGGCCCCTCCCCGCTCTGTCTCCGTGGTGACAGGCCCCGCCCCCGCTCTGTCTCCATGGTGACAGTCCCCTCCCCCGCTCTGCCTCCATGATGACAGGCCACTCCCCGCTCTGTCTCTGTTGTGACAGGCCGCGGCCCCGCTCTGTCTCCATGGTGACAGGCCCCTCCCCCGCTCTGTATCCATGGTGACAGTCCCCTCCCCCGCTCTGTCTCCATGGTGACAGGCCCCTCCCCCGCTCTGTCTCCAAGGTGACAGTCCCCTCCCCCGCTCTGCCTCCAGGGTGACAGTCCCTCCCCCGCTCTGTCTCCATGGTGACAGGCCCCTCCCCCGCTCTGTCTCCATGGTGACAGGCCCCTCCCCCTCCTCTGATTAGCGAATTAATTTAACAATTGTAGTAAAGGGATATTTCAGCACATTCTTCACCTGCTCTCTGAACTGAGTCTGGGTCACGGCGTAAATCGCAGTGTTTGTGGAGCAGCTCAGGAGCTGGAGCATGAAGGACAATTCCCGCAGAAACCCAGGGAGAATAACAGACCGATAACCCAAATAGAACATGCGGCTCCATATCGAATATGCCATTAACAGGGCCCACAACAGCATGAAATTCCCAGAGATAACTAACAGTAAAATGATAGATTTCCTTCGACTCTCCATCTCGGGGTCTCTGTGACTCTCCCCACTGCTGTGAGCCCGGAGTCTCCTGCGTCCTCTGCTGCTCACTAAAATGTGTCTGACGGTGAGAGCGTTGAGCAGCAGAATCAGCACAAATGGGATGACCGGGGTTAGAATGTTGTGGAGAAACTCGATTGTTCCCCAGACACGAGAATAATAAACATCCTCTGTTGCCCAACAATACCAGGGATTGTTCACCAGCAAATACTGACCCGTGAACATAAAATACCAGAAGATGTTCTTTAAACAGCTCAGCACACTCACTGTTCCCACAACCACAGCCGATGTTTTCTCACTGCAATATTTACTTTTCAGATTCTGACAACAAATGGCCACAAATCGATCAAAGGTGAATGTGACGGTGAACCAGACAGAACAGTCTGTGACTGTGTAAAGCAGGACAGCGTGGATATTACACACGGGGATGTAATACAGGAACAGAAACTGTTCCCGATAAAGAATGGGAATGTGTCTGAATATCAGGTCCAGGATAATGACCAGTAGATCCGCCGCTGACATGGCCACCAGGTACCGAGTGACACATTTGGAGAGACCGCACTTTCCCCGAGACAGGATCCCAATCGTCAGCAAGTTAACTGTGAGGAAGAGAAATAAACAGAGAAATTATACATCTGACTGGAGCAAAGTTACCAATTTGATTGAGAACTGATTGAGATTTATAAATGTGTTCCTGTATCCAGGAATCCACTGAATGATTGGACCTGAATGAACAAATGGGAAGATCAGTGATACAGTGGAAGACAGGAGCGATTAAATAATAAAAGGATGGTGTTGAAATTGTTAAACTGAATGTTGATCATAATCCTCCCCCTCCCTCACTTCCCCATCTCTAATCACTCCCAGATCTGATGAAGGGTCACCGACCTGAAACATTAAACTCTGTTTCTTTCTCAAAACGTCCTGTCAGACCTGCTGAGTATTTCTAGCATTCTCTTTTCTTATTTCAGATTTCTAGCATCTGCAGCACTGTGGTCTGGTACAGAGAGTTAAATGTTGAACTGACTGAGAGACTGTGTCT
>NW_027141376.1:102500-107500 GCF_036365525.1 Heterodontus francisci
TGTGTGTGCAGATATATAAGTCTCAGTGTCTGGGACGTGGTGTGTGTGTGTGTGTGTGATGTGAGTGTGCATATATGTAAGCGTCAGTGTCTGGGCTGTGGTGTGTGTCTGTGTGTGTGTGTGTGTGTGTGTGTGCATATAAATATAAGTCTCAGTGTCTGAGCTGTGGTGTGTCTGTGTGTGTTTGTGTGTGTGTGTGTGTGTGTGTGTGTGTGTGTGTGCAGATATATAAGTCTCAGAGTCTGGGCTGTGGTGTGTGTGTGTGTGTGGGAGAGTGTGTGTGTGTGTGGGAGAGTGTGTGTGTGTGTGTGTGGGTGTCTGTGTGTGGGTGTGTGTGTGCGCATACATCTGACTCTCAGGGTCTCGGCTGTGGTGTGTGTGTGTGTGTGTGTGTGTGTTTCTGTGTTTGTGTGTTTGTGTGTTTGAGTGCATATATATAAGTCTCAGTGTCTGGGCTGTGGTGTGTGTGTGTGTGCGTGTATGTGTATGCATAAATATAAGTCTCAGTGTCTGGGCTGTGGTGTGTTTGTGTGTGTGCAGATATATAAGTCTCAGGGTCTGGCCTGTGGTGTGTGTGTGTGCATAGAAATATAAGTCTCAGTGTCTGGGCTTTGGTGTGTGTGTGTGTGTGTGTGTGTGTGTGTGTGTGTGTGTGCATATATATAAGTCTCAGTGTCTGGGCTGTGGTGTGTGTGTGGGTGTCGTGTGTGGGTGTGTCTGTGTGTGTGTGTGGGTGTCTGTGTGTGTGTCTGTGTGTGTGTTTGTGTGTGTGTGCGCATATATATAAGTCTCAGTGTCTGGGCTATGGTGTGTGTGTGTGTGTGTGAGAGCATATATATAAGTCTCAGTGTCTGGGCTGTGGTGTGTTTGTGTGTGTGTGTGTGAGATCATATGTATAAGTCTCAGTGTCTGGGTTGTGGTGTGTGTGTGTCTGTGTGAGTGTGTGTGTGTGTCTGTGTGTGTGTGTGTGAGTGTGCATTTAGATAAGTATCAGTGTCTGGGCTGTATTGTGTCTGTGTGTGTTTGTGTGTGTGTGTGTGAGCATATATATAAGTCTCAGTGTCTGGGCTGTGGTGTTTGTGTGTGTGTGTACATATAAGTCTCAGTGTCTGTGCTGTGGTGTGTGTGTGTGTGTGCGTGTGTGTGTGCAGATATATAAGTCTCAGTGTCTGGGCTGTGGTGTGTGTGTGTGTTTGTGTTCGTGTGTGTGTGTGCATATATATAAGTCTCAGTGTCTGGGCTGTGGTGTGTGTGCGGATGTCTCTGCGTGTGTGTGTGTGTGTGTGTGCATATATATAAGTCTCCGTGTCTGGGCTGTGGTGTGTGTGTGTCTGTGTGTGTTTGTGTGTGCATATAAAAATTCTCATTGTCTGGGCTGTGTTGTGTGTGCGTGTGTGTGTGTGTTCGTGTGTGTTTGTGTGTGCATATATATAAGTCTCAGTGTCTGGGCTGTGGTGTGTGTGTGGGTGTCTGCGTGCGTGTGTGTGGTTGTGTGTGTGTGCACTTATATATGTCTCAGTGTCTGGGCTGTGGTGTGTGTGTGTGTGTGTGTGTGTGTGTGTGTGCAGATATATAAGTCTCAGTGTCTGGGCCGTGGTGTGTGTGTGTGTGTGTGTGTATGTGTTTGTGTGTGTGTGCGCAGATATATAAGTCTCAGTGTCTGGGCTGTGGTTTGTGTGTGTGTGTGTGTGTGCATATAAATATAAGTCTCAGTGTCTGAGCTGTGGTGTGTCTGTGTGTGTGTGTCTGTGTGTGTGTGTCTGTGTGTGCGTGTGTGTGCGTGTGTGTGTGTGTTCATATCTATAAGAGTCATTGTCTGGGCTGTGGTGTGTGTGTGTGTGTGTGTGTGTGTGTGCATATATAGAACTCTCAGTGTCTGGGCTGGGCTGTGGTGTGTGTGTGTGTGTGTGAGCAGATATATAAGTCTCAGTGTCTGAGCTGTGGTGTGTGTGTGTGTTTGTGTGTTTGAATGCATATATATAAGTCTCAGTGTCTGGGCTGAGGTGTGTGTGTGTGTGTGTATGTGTATGCATACAAATAAGTCTCAGTGTCTGGGCTGTGGTGTGTGTGTGTGTGTGTGTGTGTGTGTGTGTGTATGTGTTTGTGTGTGTGTGTGTGCAGATATATAAGTCTCAGTGTCTGGGCCGTGGTGTGTGTGTGTGTGTGTATGTGTTTGTGTGTGTGTGTGCAGATATATAAGTCTCAGTGTCCGGGCTGTGGTTTGGGTGTGTGTGTGTGTGTGCATATAAATATAAGTCTCAGTGTCTGAGCTGTGGTGTGTCTGTGTGTGTTTGTGTGTGTGTGTGTGTGTGCGTGTGTGTGTGTGTGTTCATATATATAAGAGTCAGTGTCTGGGCTGTGGTGTGTGTGTGTGTGTGTGTGTGTGTGCATATATAGAACTCTCAGTGTCTGGGCTGGGCTGTGGTGTGTGTGTGTGTGTGTGTGCAGATATATAAGTCTCAGTGTCTGGGCTGTGGTGTGTGTGTGTGTGTGTGCGTATATATATATAAGTCTCAGTGTCTGGGCTGTGCTGTGTGTGTGTGTGTGTGTGGGTGTGTGTGTGCGCATACATATGACTCTCAGGGTCTCGACTGTGGTGTGTGTGTGTGTGTGTGTGTGTTTCTGTGTTTGTGTGTTTGAATGCATATATATAAGTCTCAGTGTCTGGGCTGAGGTCTGTGTGTGTGTGTGTGTGTGTGTGTGTGTGTGTGTGTGCAGATATATAAGTCTCAGTGTCTGGGCTGTGGTGTGTGTGTGTGTGTGGGAGTGTGTGTGTGTGTGTGTGTATGTGTGTGTGTGTGGGTGTCTGTGTGTGGGTGTGTGTGCGCGCATACATATGACTCTCAGGGTCTCGGCTGTGGTGTGTGTGTGTGTGTGTGTGTGTGTGTGTTTCTGTGTTTGTGTGTTTGTGTGTTTGAGTGCATATATATAAGTCTCAGTGTCTGGGCTGTGGTGTGTGTGTGTCTGTGTGTGTTTGTGTGTGCATATATATAATTCTCATTGTCTGGGCTGTGTTGTGTGTGTGTGTGTGTGTGTTCGTGTGTGTGTGTGTGTGTGCATATATATAAGTCTCAGTGTCTGGGCTGTGGTGTTTGTGTGTGTGTGTGTATGTGTTTGTGTGTGTGTGCAGATATATAAGTCTCAGTGTCTGGGCCGTGGTGTGTGTGTGTGTGTGTGATGTGAGTGTGCATATATGTAAGCGTCAGTGTCTGGGCTGTTGTGTGTGTCTGTGTGTGTGTGTGCATATATATCAGTCTCAGTGTCTGGGCTGTGGTGTGTGTGTGTGTGTGGGAGTGTGTGTGTGTGTGTGTGTATGTGTGTGTGTGTGGGTGTCTGTGTGTGGGTGTGTGTGTGCGCATACATATCACTCTCAGGGTCTCGGCTGTGGTGTGTGTGTGTGTGTGTGTGTGTGTGTGTGTTTCTGTGTTTGTGTGTTTGTGTGTTTGAGTGCATATATATAAGTCTCAGTGTCTGGGCTGTGGTGTGTGTGTGTGTGCGTGTATGTGTATGCATAAATATAAGTCTCAGTGTCTGGGCTGTGGTGTGTTTGTGTGTGTGCAGATATATAAGTCTCAGGGTCTGGCCTGTGGTGTGTGTGTGTGCATAGAAATATAAGTCTCAGTGTCTGGGCTTTGGTGTGTGTGTGTGTGTGTGTGTGTGTGTGTGTGTGCATATATATAAGTCTCAGTGTCTGGGCTGTGGTGTGTGTGTGGGTGTCGTGTGTGGGTGTGTCTGTGTGTGTGTGTGGGTGTCTGTGTGTGTGTCTGTGTGTGTGTTTGTGTGTGTGTGCGCATATATATAAGTCTCAGTGTCTGGGCTGTGGTGTGTTTGTGTGTGTGTGTGTGAGTGTGTGTGTGCACATATATAAGTCTCCGTGTCTGGGCTGTGGTGTGTGTGTGTCTGTGTGTGTTTGTGTGTGCATATATATAATTCTCATTGTCTGGGCTGTGTTGTGTGTGTGTGTGTGTGTGTTCGTGTGTGTGTGTGTGTGTGTGCATATATATAAGTCTCAGTGTCTGGGCTGTGGTGTTTGTGTGTGTGTGTGTATGTGTTTGTGTGTGTGTGCAGATATATAAGTCTCAGTGTCTGGGACGTGGTGTGTGTGTGTGTGTGTGATGTGAGTGTGCATATATGTAAGCGTCAGTGTCTGGGCTGTGGTGTGTGTCTGTGTGTGTGTGTGTGTGTGTGTGTGTGTGTGTGCATATAAATATAAGTCTCAGTGTCTGAGCTGTGGTGTGTCTGTGTGTGTTTGTGTGTGTGTGTGTGTGTGTGTGTGTGTGTGTGTGTGTGTGTGTGTGTGCAGATATATAAGTCTCAGTGTCTGGGCTGTGGTGTGTGTGTGTGTGTGGGAGAGTGTGTGTGTGTGTGTGGGAGAGTGTGTGTGTGTGTGTGGGTGTCTGTGTGTGGGTGTGTGTGTGCGCATACATATGACTCTCAGGGTCTCGGCTGTGGTGTGTGTGTGTGTGTGTGTGTGTTTCTGTGTTTGTGTGTTTGTTTGTTTGAGTGCATATATATAAGTCTCAGTGTCTGGGCTGTGGTGTGTGTGTGTGTGCGTGTATGTGTATGCATAAATATAAGTCTCAGTGTCTGGGCTGTGGTGTGTTTGTGTGTGTGCAGATATATAAGTCTCAGGGTCTGGCCTGTGGTGTGTGTGTGTGCATAGAAATATAAGTCTCAGTGTCTGGGCTTTGGTGTGTGTGTGTGTGTGTGTGTGTGTGTGTGTGCATATATATAAGTCTCAGTGTCTGGGCTGTGGTGTGTGTGTGGGTGTCGTGTGTGGGTGTGTCTGTGTGTGTGTGTGGGTGTCTGTGTGTGTGTCTGTGTGTGTGTTTGTGTGTGTGTGCGCATATATATAAGTCTCAGTGTCTGGGCTATGGTGTGTGTGTGTGTGTGTGTGTGTGTGTGAGAGCATATATATAAGTCTCAGTGTCTGGGCTGTGGTGTGTTTGTGTGTGTGTGTGTGAGAGCATATGTATAAGTCTCAGTGTCTGGGTTGTGGT
>NW_027141376.1:130000-135000 GCF_036365525.1 Heterodontus francisci
CTGGGCTGTGGTGTGTGTGTGGATGTCTGTGCGTGTGTGTGTGTGTGAGTGTGTGTGCATATATATATGTCTCAGTGTCTGGGCTGTGGTGTGTGTGTGTGTGTGTGCGTGTGTGTGTGTGTGTGCATATATATAAGTCTCAGTGTCTGTGCTGTGGTGTGTTTGTGTGTGAGTGTGTGTGTGCATATATATAAGTCTCAGTGTCTGGGCTGTGGTGTGTGTGTGTCTGGGTATGTGTGTGTGTGCATTTAGATAAGTATCAGTGTCTGGGCTGTATTGTGTCTGTGTGTGTTTGTGTGTGTGTGCATATATATATAAGTCTCAGTGTCTGGGCTGTGGTGTTTGTGTGTGTGTGTGTGTGTGTGTGTGCGTGTGTGTGTGCAGATGTATAAGTCTCAGTGTCTGGGCTGTGGTGTGTGTGTGTGTGCAGATATATAAGTCTCAGTGTCTGGGCTGTGGTGTGTGTTTGGATGTCTGTGCGTGTGTGTGTGTGTGCGTGTGTGTGCATATATATCAGTCTCAGTGTCTGGGCTGTGGTGTGTTTGTGTGTGTGTGTGAGAGTGTGTGTGTGCATATATATAAGTCTCAGTGTCTGGGCTGTGGTGTGTGTGTGTCTGTGTGTGTTTGTTTGTGCATATATATAAGTCTCAGTGTCTGGGCTGTGGTGTGTGTGTGGGTGTTTGTGTTTGTGCGCACATATATATGTCTCAGTGTCTGGGCTGTGGTGTGTGTTTGGGTTTCTGCATCTGTGTGTGTGTGCGTGCGTGTGTTTGTGTGTGTGTGTGCATATATATGAGTCTCAATGTCTGGGCGTTGGTGTGTGTGTGTGTGTGTAAATGTGTGTGTGTGCATATATATAAGTCTCAGTGTCTGGGCTGTGGAGTGTGTGTGTCTGTGTGTGTTTCTGTGTGCATATATATAATTCTCAGTGTCTGTGCTGTGATGTGTGTTTGTGTGTGTGTTTGTTTGTGCATATATATAAGTCTCAGTGTCTGGGTTGTGGAGTGTGTGTGGGTGTCTGCGTGTGTGTGTCTGTGTGTGTTTGTGTGTGTGTGTGCACATATATATGTCTCAGTGTCTGGGCTGTGGTGTGTGTTTGGGTGTGTGTGTGTGTGTGTGTGTGTGTGTGTGTGTGTGTGTGCATATATATAAGTCTCAGTGTCTGGGCTGTGGTGTGTGTGTGTGTGTGTGTGTGCGATGTGAGTCAGCTTCTATGTAAGCGTCAGTGTCTGGGCTGTGGTATGTGTGTGTGTGTGTCTGTGTGTGTGTGTGTGTGTGTGCGTGTGTGCATATATATGTCTCAGTTTCTGGGCTGCGGTGTGTCTGTGTGTGTGTGTGTGTGTGTGTGTGTGTGTGTGTGTGTGTGCGCATATATATAAGTCTCAGTGTCTGGGCCGTGGTGTGTGAGTGTGTGTGATGTGAGTGTGCATATATGTAAGCGTCAGTGTCTGGGCTGTGGTGTGTGTGTGTGTGTGTGTGTGTGTGTGTGTGTGTGTGTGTGTGTGTGTGTGTGTGTGTGTGTGTGTGTGTGTGTGTGCATATAAATATAAGTCTCAGTGTCTGAGCTGTGGTGTGTCTGTGTGTGTGTGTATACATATATAAGTCTCAGTGTCTGGGCTGTGCTGTGTGTGTGTGTGCAGATTGTGTGTGTGTGTGTGTGTGTGTGTGTGTGTGTGTGTGTGTGTGTGCATATATATAAGTCTCAGTGTCTGGGCTGTGGTGTGTGTGTGTGCAGATATATAAGTCTCAGTGTCTGGACTGTGCTGTGTGTGTGTGTGTGTGAGTGTGTGTGTATGTGTGTGTGTGGGTGTGTGTGTGCGCATACATATGACTCTCAGGGACACGGCTGTGGTGTGTGTGTGTGTGTGTGTGTTTCTGTGTTTGTGTGTTTGAGTGCATATATATAAGTCACAGTGTCTGGGCTGTGGTGTGTGTGTGTGTGTGTGTTTCTGTGTTTGTGTGTTTGAGTGCATATATATAAGTCTCAGTGTCTGGGCTGTGGTGTGTTTGTGTGTGTGTGTGTGCGCAGATATATAAGTCTCAGGGTCCGGGCTGTGGTGTGTGCGTGTGTGCATAGAAATATATGTCTCAGTGTCTGGGCTGTGGTGTGTGTGTGTGTGATGTGCAGATATATAAGTCTCAGTGTCTGGGCTGTGGTGTGTGCGTGTGTGTGTGCGCATATATATAAGTCTCAGTGCCTGGGTTGTGGTGTGTGTGTCTGTGTGTGTGTGTGTGTGTGTGTGTGTGTCTGTGGGTGTCGTGTGTGGGTGTGTCTGTGTGTGTGTGTGTGGGTGTCTGTGTGTGTGTGTGTGTGTTTTTGTGTGTGTGTGCGAATATATATAAGACTCAGTGTCTGGGCTGTGGTGTGTGTGTGTGTTTGTGTGTGTGTGTGTGTGTACATATATATTAGTCTTAGTGTCTGGGCTGTGGTGTGTGTGTTTGTGTGTGTGTGTGGGTGTCTGTGTGTGGGTGTGTGGGTGTGTGTGTGTGTGTGTGCAAATATATAAGTCTCAGTGTCTGGGCGGTGGTGTGTGTGTGTGTCTGTGTGTGTGTGTGTATGTGTGTGTGTGTGTGTGAATGCGTGTCTGTGTGTGGGTGTGTGTGTGTGTGTGTGGGTGTGTGTGTGTGTTTGTGTGTGCGTGCATATATATAAGTCTCAGTGCCTGGGATGTGGTGTGTGTTTGTGTGTGTTTGTACATATATGTAAGTCTCAGTGTCTGGGCTGTCGTGTGTGTGTGTGTGGGTGTCGTTGTGTGTGTGTGTGGGTGTCGGTGTGTGTGTATGTGTGTGTGTCGGTGTGTGTGTATGTCTGTGTGGGTGACTGTGTGTGGGTGGGTCTGTGTGTGAGTGTCTGTGTGTGGGTGTCTGTGTGTGGGTGTCTGTGTGTGGGTGTCTTTGTGTGGGTGTCTTTGTGTGGGTGTGTGTGTGTGTGTGCAGATATATAAGTCTCAGGGTCTGGGCTGTGGTGTGTGTGTGTGTGTGCATAGAAATATATGTCTCAGTCTCTGGGCTGTGGTGTGTGTGTGTGTGTGTGATGTGCAGATATATAAGTCTCAGTGTCTGGGCTGTGGTGTGTGTGTGTGTGTGTGATGTGACTGTGCATGCATGTTAGCGTCAGTGTCTGCGCTGTGGTGTGTGTGTGTGTGTGTGATGTGCAGATATATAAGTCTCAGTGTCTGGGCTGTGGTGTGTGTGTGTGTGTGTGATGTGAGTGTGCATGTATGTTAGCGTCAGTGTCTGCGCTGTGGTGTGTGTGTGTGTGTGTGTGTGTGTGTGTGTGTGTGCATATATATAAGTCTCAGTGTCTGGACTGTGGTGCGTGTGTGCGTGTGATGTGAGTGTGCATGTATGTAAGCGTCAGTGTCTGGGCTGCCGTGTGTGTGTGTGTGTATGTGTGTGTGTGTGTGCGCGTGTGCATATATATAAGTCTCAGTGTCTGGGCTGTGGTGTGTGCGTGTGTGTGTTTGTGTGTGCCTATATATAAGTCTCAGTGTCTGGGCTGTGGTGTGTGTGTGTGTCTGTGTGCGTGTGTTTTTGTGTACCTATATATAAGTCTCAGTGTCTGGGCTGTGGTGTGTGTGTGTGTGTGTGTGCATATAAATATAAGTCTCAGTGTCTGGGCTGTGGTGTGTCTGTGAGTGTTTGTGTGTGTGTGTGTGTGTGTGTGTGTGTGTCTGTGTGTGTTTCTGTGTGCATATATATAATTCTCAGTGTCTGTGCTGTGATGTGTGTTTGTGTGTGTGTTTGTTTGTGCATATATATAAGTCTCAGTGTCTGGGTTGTGGAGTGTGTGTGGGTGTCTGCGTGTGTGTGTCTGTGTGTGTTTGTGTGTGTGTGTGCACATATATATGTCTCAGTGTCTGGGCTGTGGTGTGTGTTTGGGTGTCTGTGTGTGTGCGTGTGTGTGTGTGTGTGTGTGTGTGTGTGTGTGTGTGTGTGCATACATATAAGTCTCAGTGTCTGGGCTGTGGTGTGTGTGTGTGTGTGTGCGCATATATATAAGTCTCAGTGCCTGGGTTGTGGTGTGTGTGTCTGTGTGTGTGTGTGTGTGTGTGTGTGTCTGTGGGTGTCGTGTGTGGGTGTGTCTGTGTGTGTGTGTGGGTGTCTGTGTGTGTGTGTGTGTTTTTGTGTGTGTGTGCGAATATATATAAGACTCAGTGTCTGGGCTGTGGTGTGTGTGTGTGTTTGTGTGTGTGTGTGTGTGTACATATATATTAGTCTTAGTGTCTGGGCTGTGGTGTGTGTGTTTGTGTGTGTGTGTGGGTGTCTGTGTGTGGGTGTGTGGGTGTGTGTGTGTGTGTGTGCAAATATATAAGTCTCAGTGTCTGGGCGGTGGTGTGTGTGTGTGTCTGTGTGTGTGTGTGTCTGTGTGTGTGTGTGTGTGAATGCGTGTCTGTGTGTGGGTGTGTGTGTGTGTGTGTGGGTGTGTGCGTGTGTTTGTGTGTGCGTGCATATATATAAGTCTCAGTGCCTGGGATGTGGTGTGTGTTTGTGTGTGTTTGTACATATATGTAAGTCTCAGTGTCTGGGCTGTCGTGTGTGTGTGTGTGGGTGTCGTTGTGTGTGTGTGTGGGTGTCGGTGTGTGTGTATGTGTGTGTGTCGGTGTGTGTGTATGTCTGTGTGGGTGACTGTGTGTGGGTGGGTCTGTGTGTGAGTGTCTGTGTGTGGGTGTCTGTGTGTGGGTGTCTGTGTGTGGGTGTCTTTGTGTGGGTGTCTTTGTGTGGGTGTGTGTGTGTGTGCAGATATATAAGTCTCAGGGTCTGGGCTGTGGTGTGTGTGTGTGTGTGCATAGAAATATATGTCTCAGTCTCTGGGCTGTGGTGTGTGTGTGTGTGTGTGATGTGCAGATATATAAGTCTCAGTGTCTGGGCTGTGGTGTGTGTGTGTGTGTGTGATGTGAGTGTGCATGCATGTTAGCGTCAGTGTCTGCGCTGTGGTGTGTGTGTGTGTGTGTGTGATGTGCAGATATATAAGTCTCAGTGTCTGGGCTGTGGTGTGT
>NW_027141376.1:1127500-1145000 GCF_036365525.1 Heterodontus francisci
TATATGCACACACACACACACACACACAGACACCACAGCCCAGACACAGACTTATATATATGCACACACACACACACACACACACACACACCACAGCCCAGACCCTGAGACTTATATATATGCACACACACACACACACACACACACAAACACACCACAGTCCAGACCCTGAGACTGGCATATATGCACACACACACACACACACACACACCACAGCCCAGACACTGAGACTTATATATATGCACACACACACACACACACACACACACCACAGTCCAGACCCTGAGACTGGCATATATGCACACATACACACACACACACACACACACACACACACAACACAGCCCAGTCCCTGAGACTGATATATGTGCACACACACACACACACACAAACACACCACAGCCCAGACACTGAGACGTAAATATATGCACACACACACACACACCACAGTCCAGACCCTGAGACTGATATATATGCACCCACGCAGAAACACGCACACGTACACCACAGCCCAGACCGTGAGACAAATATATATGCACACACACACCACACAAAGCCAGAGCCTGAGAGTATATATTTGCACACACACGCATACAAAGCCCAGACCCTGAGAAGGAAATATATGCACACACACAAACACACACACCACAGTACAGACCCTGAGAATTATATATACACACACACACCACAGCCCAGACCCTGAGACTTATATATATGCACACACACAGACTCACACACACTCACACTCACCACTGCCCAGACACTGAGACTAATATATATGCACACACACACACACACACACCACAGCCCAGGCCCTGAGAATTATATATACACACACACACCACAGCCCAGACCCTGAGACTTATATAGATGCACACACATAAATACACACACAAAGCCTAGACACTGACACTTATACATATGCACACACACACACACACCACAGCCCAGGCCCTGAGAATTATATATATGCACACACACACACACACACACACACACACACACACACACACACACACACACACACACACACACCACAGCCCAGGCCCTGAGAATTATATATATGCACACACACACACACCACACAGTCCAGACCATGAGCCATATATATATATATATATATATATATATATCAAACACACAGACCACAGTCCAGGGCCTCACACAGTATATATATGCACACACACACACACACTCCACAGCCCAGGCCCTGAGAATTATATATATGCACACACACACACACCACAGCCCAGGCCCTGAGAATTATATATATGCACACACACACACCACAGCCCAGGCCCTGAGACTTATATACATGCACACACAAAAATACAAACACACACACACAAAGCCTAGACACTGACACTTATATATATGCACACATACACACACACACACACACACACACACACACCACAGCCCAGGACCTGAGAATTATATATATGCACACACACACTCACACCACAGTCCAGGGCCTCACACAGTATATATATGCACACACACACACACACACACACACAAAGCCCAGACCCTGAGAGTACATATATGCACAGTCGCACACACACAGACGCACACACACACACGCACACACACGTACCCACCACTGTCCAGACCCTAAGACTTATATATATGCGCACACACACACACACGCAGACACCACAGCCCAGACACTGAGACTTATACATATGCACACACACACACACACAAACACAGTCCAGACCCTGAGACTGATATATATGCGCACACACACACACACGCAGACACCACAGCCCAGACACTGAGACTTATATATATGCACACACACACACACACACAACACAGCCCAGTCCCTGAGATTGATATATATGCAAACACACACACACAAACACCACAGCCCAGACTCAGACTTATATATATGCACACACACAGACACACCACAGCCCAGACACTGAGACGTATATATATGCACACACACACACACACGCACACACACACCACAGCCCAGACACTGAGACTTATCGAAATGCACACACACACACCACATCCCAGAAACTGAGACTTATATATATGCACACACACACACAGCACAGACCAGACCCTGAGACTGATATATATGCACACACACACACACACACACAGACACCACAGCCCAGACACAGACTTATATATATGCACACACACACACACACACACACACCACAGCCCAGACCCTGAGACTTATATATATGCACACACACACACACACACACACACACACACACACACACACACACAAACACCACAGCCCAGACCCTGAGACTGAAATATATACACACACACACCACAGTCCAGGCCCTGAGACTTATATATATATACACACAAACTCACCACAGTCCAGGCCCTGAGAGCTATATATATATACATACACACACACCACAGTCCATGCCCTGAGACTTATATATATACACACACACACCACAGTCAGGGCCCTGAGACTTATATATATATGCAGACACACACCACAGTCCAGGCACTGAGACTTATATATATGTATATATACACACACACACCACGGTCCAGACCCTGAGACTTATATATATACACACACACCACGAGCCCAGCCCCTGAGACATATATATATATACACACACACACCAATGTCCAGGCCCTGAGACTTATATATATACACACACACCACGAGCCCAGGCCCTGCGACATATATATATACACACACACCACAGTCCATGTCCTGAGACTTATATATATACACACACAAACACCACAGTCCAGGCCCTGAGACTTATATATGTACACACACCACAGTCCAGGCCCTGAGACTAATATATATATACACACACTCACCACAGTCCAGACCCTGAGACATATTTATACACAGGCACACACAACAAAGCCCAGACCCTGCGACATATTCATATTTTCACACACACACACCACAGTCCAGGCGCTGATACTTATATATAAACACACACACACACCAAAGTCCAGGCCCTGAGACTTATATATACACACACACACACACACCACAGTCCAGGCCCTGAGACATATATATATATACACACACACAGACACCCCACAGTCCAAGCCCTGAGACATATTTACACGCACAGACACACCTCAGCCCAGACCCTGAGACTTATATATATACACACACACACACACACACACACACACACACACACACACACACACACACACACACACACACACACACACACACACACACAACCACAGCCCAGACCCTGAGACTTATATATATGCACACACACACACACCACAGTCCAGACCCTGAGACTTAAATATATACACACACACACAGTCCATGCCCTGAGACTTAAATATATATATACACACACACCACAGTCAGGGCCCTGAGACTTATATATATATGCAGACACACACCACAGTCCAGGCACTGAGACTTGTATATATACACACACACACACCACAGCCCAGACACTGAGACTTATATATCTGCACACACACACACACACCACAGTCCAGGCACTGAGACTTATATATATATGCAGACACACACCACAGTCCAGGCACTGAGACTTATATATATATACACAGACACACCACAGTCCAGACACTGAGACTTATATATATATACACAGACACACCACAGTCCAGGCACTGAGACTTATATATATATACACACACACCACACTCCAGGCCTCGAGACTTATATATATATACACACACACCACAATGTCCAGGCCCTGAGACTTATATATATACACACACACCACAGTCCAGGCCCTGAGACATATATATATACACACACACCACAGTCCATGCCCTGAGACTTATATATATACACACACAAACACCACAGTCCAGGCCCTGAGACTTATATATATATATACACACACACCACAGTCCAGGCCCTGAGACATATATATATATATATACACACGACAGTCAAGCCCCTGAGACTAATATATATATACACTCACTCACCACAGTCCAGGCACTGATACTTTCTATATACACACACACTGACCACAGTCCAGACCCTGAGACATATTTATACACAGACACACACACCAAATCCCAGACCCTGCGACATATTCATATTTTCACACACACACCACAGTCCAGGCCCTGATACTTATATAAATATAAATACACACACACCACACTCCAGGCCTCGAGACTTATATATAAACACACACACACAAAGTCCAGGCCCTGAGACTTATATATATACACACACACACACCACAGTCTAGGCCCTGAGACATATATATATACACACACAGACACCCCACAGTCCAAGCCCTGAGACATATTTACACGCACAGACACA
This sequence comes from Heterodontus francisci, assembly GCF_036365525.1. Taxonomy (NCBI): domain Eukaryota; kingdom Metazoa; phylum Chordata; class Chondrichthyes; order Heterodontiformes; family Heterodontidae; genus Heterodontus; species Heterodontus francisci. The sequence continues at coordinate 1,131,792 of NW_027141376.1, forward strand.
CCACAGTCCAAGCCCTGAGACTTACATATGTATACAAACACACACCACAGTCCAGGCCCTGAGGCATATTTACACACACAGACACACCACAGTCCAAGCCCTGAGACTTACATATATACACGAACACACACCACAGTCCATGCCCTGAGAATAATATATATATAGATAAACACACACCACAGTCAGGGCCCTGAGGTATATAAATATACACACACACACACCACAGTCCAGGCCCTGAGACATATATATATATACACACACACAGACACCCCACAGTCCAAGCCCTGAGACATATTTACACGCACAGACACACCACAGTCCAAGCCCTGAGACTTACATATGTACACAAACACACACCACAGTCCAGGCCCTGAGGCATATTTACACACACAGACACACCACAGTCCAAGCCCTGAGACTTACATATATACACAAACACACACCACAGTCCATGCCCTGAGAATAATGTATATATATAGATAAACACACACCACAGTCAGGGCCCTGAGGTATATAAATATCTACACACACGCCCCACAGTCCAGGAACTGAGACTTAGATATATATATATGCAAACACACCACAGTCCAGGCCCTGAGACCTATATATATACAGACGCACACCACAGTCCAGGCCCTGAGACGTATATATATATACACGCACACCACGTTCCAGGCCCTGAAACTTATATATCTACACACACACACCACAGTCCAGGCCCTGAGACCTATATAAATACACACGCACACCACAGTCCAGGCCCTGAGACTTATATATATATATATATATACACGCACACCACATTCCAGGCCCTGAGACTTATATATCTACACACACACACCACAGTCCAGGCCCTGAGACCTATATATATATACACACGCACACCACAGTCCAGGCCCTGAGACCTATATATATATATACACACGCACACCACAGTCCAGGCCCTGAGACCTATATATATACACACGCACACCACAGTCCAGGCCCTGAGAACAAAGAACAAAGAACAAAGATAATTACAGCACAGGAACAGGCCCTTCGGCCCTCCAAGCCTGCGCCGATCCAGATCCTCTCTCTAAACATGTCGCCTATTTTCTAAGGTTCTGTATCTCTTTTCTTCCTGCCCATTCATGTATCTGTCTAGATACATCTTAAAAGACTCCATCGTGCCCGCATCTACCACCTCCGCTGGCAATGCGTTCCAGGTGCCCACCACCCTCTGCGTAAAGAACTTTCCACGCATATCCCCCCTAAACTTTTCCCCTTTCACTTTGAACTCGTGTCCTCTAGTAATTGAAACCCCCACTCTGGGAAAAAGCCTCTTGCTATCCACCCTGTCTATACCTCTCATGATTTTGTACACCTCAATCAGGTCCCCCTCAGCCTCCGTCTTTCTAATGAAAAATAATCCTAATCTGCTCAACCTCTCTTCATAGCTAGCGCCCTCCATACCAGGCAACATCCTGGTGAACCTCCTCTGCACCCTCTCCAAAGCATCCACATCCTTTTGATAATGTGGCGACCAGAACTGTACGCAGTATTCCAAATGTGGCCGAACCAAAGTCCTATACAACTGTAACATGACCTGCCAACTCTTGTACTCAATGCCCCGTCCGATGAAGGAAAGCATGCCGTATGCCTTCTTGACCACTCTATTTACCTGCGTTGCCACCTTCAGGGAACAGGGGACCTGAACACCCAAATCTCTCTGGACATCAATTTTCCCCAGGACTTTTCCATTTACTGTATAGTTCACTCTTGAATTGGATCTTCCAAAATGCATCACCTCGCATTTGCCCTGATTGAACTCCATCTGCCATTTCTCTGCCCAACTCTCCAATCTATCTATATTCTGCTGTATTCTCTGACAGTCCCCTTCACTATCTGCTACTCCACCAATCTTAGTGTCGTCTGCAAATTTGCTAATCAGTCCACCTATACTTTCCTCCAAATCATTAATGTATATCACAAACAACAGTGGTCCCAGCACGGATCCCTGTGGAACACCACTGGTCACACGTCTCCATTTTGAGAAACTCCCTTCTACTGCTACTCTGTCTCCTGTTGCCCACCCAGTTCTTTATCCATCTAGCTAGTACACCTTGGACCCCAAGCGCCTTCACTTTCTCAATCAGCCTGCCATGGGGAACCTTATCAAACGCCTTACTGAAGTCCATGTATATGACATCGACAGCCCTTCCCTCATCAATCAACTTTGTCACTTCCTCAAAGAATTCTATTAAGTTGGTAAGACATGACCTTCCCTGCACAAAACCATGTTGCCTATCACTGATGAGCCCATTTTCTTCCAAATGGGAATAGATCCTATCCCTCAGTATCTTCTCCAGCAGCTTCCCTACCACTGACGTCAGGCTCACCGGTCTATAATTACCTGGATTATCCCTGCTACCCTTCTTAAACAAGGGGACAACATTAGCAATTCTCCAGTCCTCCGGGACCTCACCCGTGTTTAAGGATGCTGCAAAGATATCTGTTAAGGCCCCAGCTATTTCCTCTCTCGCTTCCCTCAGGAACCTGGGATAGATCCCATCCGGACCTGGGGACTTGTCCACCTTAATGCCCTTTAGAATACCCAACACTTCCTCCCTCCTTATGCCGACTTGACCTAGAGTAATCAAACATCTGTTCGTAAGCTCAACATCCGTCATGTCCCTCTCCTCGGTGAATACCGATGCAAAGTACTCGTTTAGAATCTCACCCATTTTCTCTGAGTCCAAGCATAACATTCCTCCTTTGTCCTTTAGTGGGCCAATCCTTTCTCTAGTTACCCTCTTTCTCCTTTTATATGAATAAAAGGCTTTGGGATTTTCCTTATCCCTGTTTGCAAAAGATATTTCATGACCCCTTTTAGTCCTCTTAATTCCTCGTTTCAGATTGGTCCTACATTCCCGATATTCTTTCAAAGCTTCGTCTTTCATCAGCCGCCTAGACCTTATGTATGCTTCCTTTTTCCTCTTAGCTAGTCTCACAATTTCACCTGTCATCCATGGTTCCCTAATCTTGCCATTTCTATCCCTCATTTTCACAGGAACATGTCTCTCCTGCACGCTAATCAACCTCTCTTTAAAAGCCTCCCACATATCACATGTGGATTTACCTTCGAACAGCTGCTCCCAATCTACATTTCCCAGCTCCTGCCGAATTTTGGTGTAGTTGGCCTTCCCCCAATTTAGCACTCTCCCTTTTGGACTACTCTCGTCTTTGTCCATGAGTATTTTAAAGCTTACGGAATTGTGATCACTATTCCCAAAGTAGTCCCCTACTGAAACTTCAACAACCTGGCCGGGCTCATTCCCCAACACCAGGTCCAGTATGGCCCCTTCCCGAGTTGGACTATTTACATACTGCTCTAGAAAACCCTCCTGGATGCTCCTTACAAATTCTGCTCCATCTGGACCTCTAACACTAAGCGAATCCCAGTCAATGTTGGGAAAATTAAAATCTCCTATCACCACCACCCTGTTGCTCCTACATCTTTCCATAATCTGTTTACATATTTGTACCTCTATCTCACGCTCGCTGTTGGGAGGCCTGTAGTACAGCCCCAACATTGTTACCGCACCCTTCCTATTTCTGAGTTCTGTCCATATTGCCTCACTGCTCGAGTCCTCCATAGTGCCCTCCTTCAGCACAGCTGTGATATCCTCTTTGACCAGTAATGCAACTCCTCCACCCCTTTTACCTCCCTCTCTATCCCGCCTGAAGCATCGATATCCTGGGATATTTAGTTGCCAATCATGCCCTTCCCTCAACCAAGTCTCAGTAATAGCAATAACATCATACTCCCAGGTACTAATCCAAGCCCTAAGTTCATCTGCCTTACCTACTACACTTCTTGCATTAAAACAAATGCACCTCAGACCACCAGTCCCTTTATATTCATCATCTGCTCCCTGCCTGTTCTTCCCCTTAGTCACACTGACTTCATTATCTAGTTCCTTACAGGCTTTTGTTACTACCTCCTTACTGTCAACTGACCTCAATTGGTTGCCATCCCCCTGCCACATTCGTTTAAACCCTCCCCAACAGCGTTAGCAAAAGCACCTCCAAGGACATTGGTTCCAGTCCGGCCCAGGTGTAGACCGTCCAATTTGTAATAGTCCCACCTCCCCCAGAACCGGTCCCAATGTCCCAAAAATCTGAACCCCTCCTTCCTGCACCATCTCTCAAGCCACGCATTCATCCTGACTATTCTTTCATTTTTACTCTGACTATCACGTGGCACTGGTAGTAATCCTGAGATTACTACCTTTGAGGTCCTACTTTTTAACTTGGCTCCTAACTCCCTAAACTCTGCATGTAGGACCTCATCCCGTTTTTTACCTATATCATTAGTGCCTATGTGCACAATGACAACTGGCTGTTCACCCTCCCCCTTTAGAATGTTCTGCAGCCGATCTGAGATGTCCCTGACCCGTGCACCTGGGAGGCAACATACCATTCGGGAGCCTCGTTTTCGACCACAGAACCGCCTATCTACTCCCCTTACAATCGAATCCCCTACGACTATAGCCCTTCCACACTTTTTCCTGCCCTTCGGAACAGCAGAGCCAGCCACGGTGCCATGGACCTGGCTACTGCTGCCTTCCCCTGGTGAGCCATCTCCCTCAACAGTATCCAAAACGGTATACTTGTTTTGGAGGGAGATGACCGCAGGGGACTCCTGCGCTGCCTTCCTGCTCTTTCTCTGCCTTTTGGTCACCCATTCCCTTTCTCCCTCAGCAATCCTAATCTGCGGTGTGACCAATTCACTAAACGTGCTATCCACGACCTCCTCAGCATCGCGCATGCTCCAAAGTGAGTCCATCCGCAGCTCGAGAGCCGTCATGCGGTCTAACAAGAGCTGCAGCTGGACACACTTCCTGCACGTGAAGGAGTCAGGGTCATCAGCCATGTCCCTGAGCTCCCACATTGAGCAAGAGGAGCATGATACGGGTCTGAGATCTCCTGCCATTTTTAATCTTAAGTTTAAACTTAGTTAAATGAAAAAGGAACGAAAAGTTTTTACCAATCACAATAAAACCAGAGAAATCGAAAAAGCCTTACCTTATAAACACCCCACCGAGTCCTTTTTTTTGGTTCGAGGAGGAGGGCGGGTGGGAGACACTACAAGTGTGGTGTCTCGGGTTTAGAAACCGCCCAAATATATAGTGTTTTACTTACCCAGCAGCCCCCTGGCCTCCGCCGAAAAACAAAACGAAATTAAATTTACTTTCAAACGGACTTTCCCAGCTGCTCACTCGCTCACACGCTGCTCCCGAAAAAGCTGCTGCACTGAAAGGAAAGTTATTTTAAACCGCCCAAATATATAGTGTTTTACTTACCCAGCAGCCCCCTGGCCTCCGCCGAAAAACAAAAGGAAATTAAATTTACTTTCAAACCGACTTTCCCAGCTGCTCACTCGCTCACACGCTGCTCCCGTAAAAGCTGCTGCACTGAAAGGAAAGTTATTTTAAACCGCCCAAATATATAGTGTTTTACTTACCCAGCAGCCCCCTGGCCTCCGCCGAAAAACAAAAGGAAATTAAATTTACTTTCAAACGGACTTTCCCAGCTGCTCACACGCTGCTCCCGAAAAAGCTGCTGCACTGAAAGGAAAGTTATTTTAAACCGCCCAAATATATAGTGTTTTACTTACCCAGCAGCCCCCTGGCCTCCGCCGAAAAACAAAAGGAAATTAAATTTACTTTCAAACGGACTTTCCCAGCTGCTCACTCGCTCACACGCTGCTCCCGAAAAAGCTGCTGCACTGAAAGGAAAGTTACTTTAAACCGCCCAAATATATAGTGTTTTACTTACCCAGCAGCCCCCTGGCCTCCGCCGAAAAACAAAAGGAAATTAAATTTACTTTCAAACGGACTTTCCTAGCTGCTCACTCGCTCACACGCTGCTCCCGAAAAAGCTGCTGCACTGAAAGGAAAGTTATTTTAAACCGCCCAAATATATAGTGTTTTACTTACCCAGCAGCCCCCTGGCCTCCGCCGAAAAACAAAAGGAAATTAAATTTACTTTCAAACGGACTTTCCCAGCTGCTCACTCGCTCACACGCTGCTCCCGAAAAAGCTGCTGCACTGAAAGGAAAGTTATTTTAAACCGCCCAAATATATAGTGTTTTACTTACCCAGCAGCCCCCTGGCCTCCGCCGAAAAACAAAAGGAAATTAAATTTACTTTCAAACGGACTTTCCCAGCTGCTCACTCGCTCACACGCTGCTCCCGAAAAAGCTGCTGCACTGAAAAGAAAGTTATTTTAAACCGCCCAAATATATAGTGTTTTACTTACCCAGCAGCCCCCTGGCCTCCGCCGAAAAACAAAAGGAAATTAAATTTACTTTCAAACCGACTTTCCCAGCTGCTCACTCGCTCACACGCTGCTCCCGTAAAAGCTGCTGCACTGAAAGGAAAGTTATTTTAAACCGCCCAAATATATAGTGTTTTACTTACCCAGCAGCCCCCTGGCCTCCGCCGAAAAACAAAAGGAAATTAAATTTACTTTCAAACGGACTTTCCCAGCTGCTCACACGCTGCTCCCGAAAACGCTGCTGCACTGAAAGGAAAGTTATTTTAAACCGCCCAAATATATAGTGTTTTACTTACCCAGCAGCCCCCTGGCCTCCGCCGAAAAACAAAAGGAAATTAAATTTACTTTCAAACGGACTTTCCCAGCTGCTCACTCGCTCACACGCTGCTCCCGAAAAAGCTGCTGCACTGAAAGGAAAGTTACTTTAAACCGCCCAAATATATAGTGTTTTACTTACCCAGCAGCCCCCTGGCCTCCGCCGAAAAACAAAAGGAAATTAAATTTACTTTCAAACGGACTTTCCCAGCTGCTCACTCGCTCACACGCTGCTCCCGAAAAAGCTGCTGCACTGAAAGGAAAGTTATTTTAAACCGCCCAAATATATAATGTTTTACTTACCCAGCAGCCCCCTGGCCTCCGCAGAAAAACAAAAGGAAATTAAATTTACTTTCAAACGGACTTTCCCAGCTGCTCACTCGCTCACACGCTGCTCCCGAAAAAGCTGCTGCACTGAAAGGCTTATATATATATACACACACAGCACAGTCCAGGCCCTGGGACTTATATTTATACAAACACACACACCACAGTTCAGGCCCTGAGAATTATATATATATACACACACACACCAAAGTCCAGGCCCTGAGACTTATATATATATATACACACACACACCAAAGTCCAGGCCCTGAGATATATATATATATGTACACACACACCACAGTCCAGGCTCTGAGACTTATATATATACACACACACACACACCACAGTCCAGGCCCTGAGACATATATATATACGCACACACACACCGCAGTCCAGGCCCTGAGACTTATATATGTACACACACACACACACACCACAGTCCAGGCCCTGAGACTTATATATACACACAGACACCACAGTCCTGGCACTGAGGCTTATATATATAAACACACACACACCACAGTCCAGGCCCTGAGACTTATTTATATACACACACTCTCCACAGTCCAGACCCTGAGACTTATATATATACACACACTCTCCACAGTCCAGAACCTGAGACTTATATATATACACACACACACACCAAATCCAGGCCCAGAGACATATATATACCCACAGACACCACAGTCCAGGCCCTGAGACTTATATATATACACACACACACACCACAGTCCAGGCCCTGAGACTTATATATATGCACACACACACACAAACACTCACACACACACCACAGCCCAGACACTGAGTCTTATATATATGAACACACACACACACCACATCCCAGACACTGAGACTCAGATAATTTCATGAACACACACCACAGCCCAGACACTGAGACATATATATATGCACACACACACCACAGCCCTGACAAGGAGACTTATATATATGCACACACACACACACACACACACACACACCACAGCCCAGTCACTGAGACTTATATATTTGTACACACACAAACACACACACACACGCACACACACACACAAACACAGCCCAGACACTGAGACTTATATGTTTGCACACACACACACACACACACCACAGCCCAGACACTGACACTTATATATTTGCACACACACGTACTCACACGCACACCACAGCCCAGACACTGAGACTTATATATTTGCAGACACACACACATACACACACACACACACAAACACACACACACACACACACACACACACACACACACACACAGACACACACACACACCACAGCCCAGACACTGACACTTATATATTTGCACACACACGCACTCACACACACACCACAGCCCAGGCACTGAGACTTATATATATGCACACACACACACAAACACTCACACACACACCACAGCCCAGACACTGAGTCTTATATATATGAACACACACACACACCACATCCCAGACACTGAGACTCAGATAATTTCATGAACACACACCACAGCCCAGACACTGAGACATATATATATGCACACACACACCACAGCCCTGACAAGGAGACTTATATATATGCACACACACACACACACACACACACGCACACGCACACACAGACACACGCACACCACAGCCCAGACACTGAGACTTAGATATATGCACACAAACACACACACACCACAGCCCAGACACTGAGACTTATATAATTGCACGCACGCACACAGCAGCCCAGAAACTGAGACTGATATATGTGCACACACACACACACACACACACACACAGACACACCACAGCCCATACACTGAGAGTTATATATATGCACACACACACACACACACACACACACCACAGCCCAGACACTGAGACTTATATATATGCACACACACTCACACACCACAGCCCAGACATTGAGACTTATATAACTGCGCACACACATACACACACACACGCACAACAGCCCAGACATTGGGACTTATATATATGCACACACACACAAACACACCACAGCCCAGACACTGAGACTTATATATATATGCGCACACACACACACACACACCACAGCCCAGACAATGAGACTTATATATATGCACACACACACACACACACACACCACAGCCCAGACATTGAGACTTATATTTATGCGCACACACACACACACACACACACACCACAGCCTAGACATTGAGACTTATACAAATGCACACACACACACACACGCACACACCACAGCCCAGACATTGAGACTTACATATATGCAAACACACACACACACACCACAGCCCAGACATTGAGACTTACATATATGCACACACACACACACACACCACAGCCCAGACACTGAGACTTATATATTTGCACACACACACACACACACACACACACACACCCCACAGCCCAGACATTGAGACTTATATATATGCAGACACACACACACCACAGCCAAGACATTTGAGACTTATATATGTGCACACACACACACACACACACCACAGCCCAGACACTGAGACTTATATATATGCACACAAGCACGCACACACACCACAGCCCAGACATTGAGACTTATATATATGCACACACACACACACACACACACACACCACAGCCTAGACATTGAGACTTATATATATGCACACACACACACACACACACACACACCACAGCCCAGACACTGTGACTTATATATATGCACACACACACACACCTCAGCGCAGACACTGAGACTTGTAGATATGCACACAAACACACACACACACACCACAGCCCAGACATTGAGACTTATATATATGCACAAACACACACACGCACAACACAGCCCAGACACTGAGAATTATATATGTGCACACACACACACACGCACATCACAGCACAGACACTGAGACCTATCTGTATGCGCACACACACACACACACACACACACAGCACAGCCCAGACACTGAGAGTAATATATGTGCACACACACACGCACACACCACAGCCCAGACACTGAGACATATATATATGCACACACACACAACCACATACACACACAACCACACACGCACACACACACAAACACACACACACCACAGCCCAGACACTGAGACTTATATATATGCACACACAGACACACACACACACACACACATCCACACACACACACACACACACACACACACACACACACACAACCACACACACAATCACACACACACACAATCACACACACACACACACACCACAGCCCAGACACTGAGAATTGTGTTTATGCATACACACACACACCACAGCCCAGACACTGAGGCTTGCATAATTCCACGCACACACACCACAGGCCAGACACTGAGACTTATATATATGCACACACACACACACACACAAACACACACACACACACACACACACACACACACACACACACACACACACACACACACACACACACCACAGCCCAGACACTGAGACTTATATATATGCACACACAAACACACTCACACACACACCACAGTCCACACACTGAGACTTCTATATATGCACACATACACACACTCACACAACAGCCCAGACAATGAGACTTATAAATATGCACACTAACACACCTTCACACAACAGCCCAGACAATGAGACTTATAAATATGCACACACACACACCTTCACACAACAGCCCAGACACTGAGACTTATATATATGCACACACACACACACGCAAACACACACACACACACACACACACACAGACACAGACACACCACAGCCCAGACACTGAGACTGATATATATGCACACACACACACACACACACACACACACACAGACACACACACACCACAGCCCAGACACTGAGACTTATATATATGCACACACACACACACACACACCACAGCCCAGACATTGAGATTTATATATATACACACACACACACACACACACACACACACACACACACCACAGCCCAGGGACCCGGGTTCGATTCTGGGTACTGCCTGTGCGGAGTTTGCAAGTTCTCGCTGTGTCTGCGTGGGTTTCCTCCGGGTGCTCCGGTTTGCTCCCACATGCCAAACACTTGCAGGTTGGTAGGTTAATTGGCCATTACAAATTGCCCCTAGTGTAGGTAGGTGGTAGGGAAATATATAGGGACCGGTGGGGATGTTATTGGAATATGGGATTCGTGTAGGATTAGTATAAATGGTTGGTTGATGGTCGGCACAGACTCGGTGGGCCGAAGGGCCTGTTTCAGTGCTGTATCTCTAAACAATTATATATGTGCACATAAACACACACACACACACACCAGAGCCCAGACACTGAGACTTATATATTTGCAGACACACACACATACACACACACACACACACAAACACACACACACACACACACACACACACTCACACACACACACACACCACAGCCCAGACACTGAGTCTTATATATATGAACACACACACACACCACATCCCAGACACTGAGACTCAGATAATTTCATGAACACACACCACAGCCCAGACACTGAGACATATATATATGCACACACACACCACAGCCCAGACAATGAGACTTATATATATGCACACACACACACACACACACACACACACGCACACCACAGCCCAGACACAAAGACTTAGATATATGCACACAAACACACACACACCACAGCCCAGACACTGAGACTTATATAATTGCACGCACGCACACAGCAGCCCTGAAACTGAGACTGATATATGTGCACACACACACACACAGACACACCACAGCCCATGCACTGAGAGTTATATATATGCATCACATACACACACACACACACCACAGCCCAGACACTGAGACTTATATATATGCACACACACACACACACCACAGCCCAGACATTGAGACTTATATAAATGCGCACACACATACACACACACACGCACAACAGCCCAGACATTGGGACTTATTTATATGCACACACACACAAACACACCACAGCCCAGACACTGAGACTTATATATATATGCGCACACACACACACACCACAGCCCAGACAATGAGACTTATATATATGCACACACACACACACACACACACACCACAGCCCAGACATTGAGACTTATATTTATGCACACACACACACACACACACACCACAGCCTAGACATTGAGACTTATACAAATGCACACACACACACACGCACACACCACAGCCCAGACATTGAGACTTACATATATGCACACACACACACACACACACCACAGCCCAGACACTGAGACTTATATATTTGCACACACACACACACTCACACACACCCCACAGCCCAGACATTGAGACTTATATATATGCACACACACACACACCACAGCCAAGACATTTGAGACTTATATATGTGCACACACACACACACACACACACACACCACAGCCCAGACACTGAGACTTATATATATGCACACAAGCACGCACACACACCACAGCCCAGAGATTGAGACTTATATATATGCACACACACACACACACACACACACACAACAGCCTAGACACTGAGACTTATATATATGCACACACACACACACACACACCACAGCCCAGACATTGAGACATGTATATATGCACACACACACACACACACCACAGCCCAGACATTGAGACTTATATATATATGCACACACACACACACACACACACCACAGCCCAGACACTGAGACTTATATATATGCAAACACACACACACACACACACACACACACCACAGCCCAGACATTGAGACTTATATATATATATGCACACACACACACACACACACACACACACCACAGCCCAGACACTGAGACTTATATATATGCAAACACACACACACACACACACACACACACACACACACACACACACCACAGCACAGACACTGAGGCTGATATATGTGCACAAACACACACACTCACACCACAGCCCAGACACTGAGAATTTGGGCGGCACAGTGGCGCAGTGGTTAGCACTGCAGCCTCACAGCTCCAGGGACCCGGGTTCGATTCTGGGTACTGCCTGTGCGGAGTTTGCAAGTTCTCGCTGTGTCTGCGTGGGTTTCCTCCGGGTGCTCCGGTTTCCTCCCACATGCCAAACTCTTGCAGGTTGGTAGGTTAATTGGCCATTACAAATTGCCCCTAGTATAGGTAGGTGGTAGGGAAACATATAGGGACCGGTGGGGATGTTATTGGAGTATGGGATTCGTGTAGGATTAGTATAAATGGTTGGTTGATGGTCGGCACAGACTCGGTGGGCCGAAGAGCCTGTTTCAGTGCTGTATCTCTAAAC
>NW_027141376.1:1157500-1160000 GCF_036365525.1 Heterodontus francisci
CAGACATTGAGACTTATATATATGCACACACACACACACACACCACAGCCCAGACATTGAGACTTATATATATATGCACACACACACACACACACACACACACACCACAGCCCAGACACTGAGACTTATATATATGCACACACACACACACACATACACACCACAGCCCAGACATTGAGACTTATATATATATATGCACACACACACACACACACACCACAGCCCAGACACTGAGACTTATATATATGCAAACACACACACCACAGCACAGACACTGAGGCTGATATATGTGCACAAACACACACACTCACACCACAGCCCAGACACTGAGATTTTGGGCGGCACAGTGGCGCAGTGGTTAGCACTGCAGCCTCACAGCTCCAGGGACCCGGGTTCGATTCTGGGTACTGCCTGTGCGGAGTTTGCAAGTTCTCCCTGTGTCTGCGTGGGTTTCCTCCGTGTGCTCCGGTTTCCTCCCACATGCCAAACACTTGCAGGTTGGTAGGTTAATTGGCCATTACAAATTGCCCCTAGTATAGGTAGGTGGTAGGGAAATATATAGGGACCGGTGGGGATGTTATTGGAATATGGGATTCGTGTAGGATTAGTATAAATGGTTGGTTGATGGTCGGCACAGACTCGGTGGGCCGAAGGGCCTGTTTCAGTGCTGTATCTCTAAACAAATAAACAATTATATATGTGCACACACAAACACACACACACACACATATCACTGCCCAGACACTGAGACTTATATATATGCACACACACACACCACAGCCCAGACACTGAGAATTATATAATTGCATGCACGCACACCACAGTCCAGACACTGAGACTGATATATATACACACACACACACACACACACACACACACCAGAGCCCAGACATTGAGATTCATATATATACATACACATACAGCCACACACCACAGCCCAGACACTGAGACTTATATATATGCACACACACACACACACACCAGAGCCCAGACACTGAGTCTTCTATATATGCACACACACACACACCACAGCCCAGACACTGAGACTTATATCTCCACACACACACACACACAAACACAAACACACCACAGCCCAGACATTGAGACTTATATATATGCACACACACACACACCACAGCCCAGACATTGAGATTTATATATATACACACACACACACCACAGCCCAGACACTGAGACTTATATATATGCACACACACACACACACACACACACACCACAGCCTAGACACTGAGACTTATATGTATGCACACACACACCCCACAGCCCAGACATTGAGACTTATATATATGCACACACACACACACACCACAGCCCAGACATTGAAACATGTATATATGCACACACACACACACAAACAGACACAACACAGCCCAGACATTGAGACTTATATATATGCACACACATACACACACACACACCACAGCCCAGACATTGAGACTTATATATATATGCACACACACACGCACACACCACAGCCCAGACACTGAGACTTATATATATGCAAACACACACACACACACACACCACAGCCCAGACATTGAGACTTATATATATATGCACACACTCACACACACACACCACAGCCCAGACACTGAGACTTATATATATGCAAACACACACACACACACACACACACACACACACACACACACACACACACACACACACACACACACACACACACACATCACAGCCCAGACATTGAGACTTATATATATATGCACACACACACACACACACCACAGCCCAGACACTGAGACTTATATATATGCAAACACACACACACACACACACACACACACACACACACACACACACACACACACACACACACACACATCACAGCCCAGACATTGAGACTTATATATATGCACACACACACACACACACACCACAGCCCAGACATTGAGACTTATATATATATGCACACACACACACACACCACAGCCCAGACACTGAGACTTATATATATGCACACACACACACACATACACACCACAGCCCAGACATTGAGACTTATATATATATATGCACACACACACGCACACACACCACAGCCCAGACACTGAGACTTATATATATGCAAACACACACACACACACACACCACAGCACAGACACTGAGGCTGATATATGTGCACAAACACACACACTCACACCACAGCCCAGACACTGAGATTTTGGGCGGCACAGTGGCGCAGTGGTTAGCACTGCAGCCTCACAGCTCCAGGGACCCGGGTTCGATTCTGGGTACTGCCTGTGCGGAGTTTGCAAGTTCTCCCTGTGTCTGCGTGGGTTTCCTCCGGGTGCTCCGGTTTCCTCCCACATGCCAAACACTTGCAGGTTGGTAGGTTAATTGGCCATTACAAATTGCCCCTAGTATAGGTAGGTGGTAGGGAAATATATAGGGACCGGTGGGGATGTTATTGGAATATGGGATTCGTGTAGGATTAGTATAAATGGTTGGTTGATGGTCGGCA
>NW_027141376.1:1162500-1165000 GCF_036365525.1 Heterodontus francisci
GTGGGGATGTTATTGGAATATGGGATTCGTGTAGGATTAGTATAAATGGTTGGCTGATGGTCGGCACAGACTCGGTGGGCCGAAGGGCCTGTTTCAGTGCTGTATCTCGAAACAAATAAACAATTATATATGTGCACACACACACACATATATCACAGCCCAGACACTGAGACTTATATATATGCACACACACACACACCACAGCCCAGACACTGAGAATTATATAATTGCATGCACGCACACCACAGCCCAGACATTGAGACTTATATAAATGCGCACACACATACACACACACACGCACAACAGCCCAGACATTGGGACTTATATATATGCACACACACACAAACACACCGCAGCCCAGACACTGAGACTTATATATATGCGCACACACACACACGCACCACAGCCCAGACATTGAGACTTATACATATGCACACACACACACACACACACACACACACACACACACACACACACACACACACACACACACCACAGCACAGACATTGAGACTTACATATATGCACACACACACACACCACAGCCCAGACATTGAGACTTACATATATGCACACACACACACATACACCACAGCCCAGACACTGAGACTTATATATATGCACACACACACACACCACAGCCAAGACATTTGAGACTTATATATGTGCACACAAGCACGCATACACACCACAGCCCAGACATTGAGACATGTATATATGCACACACACACACAAACAGACACAACACAGCCCAGACATTGAGACTTATATATATGCACACACACACACACACACAGGCACACCACAGCCCAGACATTGAGACTTATATATATGCACACACACACACACACACACACCACAGCCCAGACACTGAGTCTTCTATATATGCACACACACACACACCACAGCCCAGACACTGAGACTTCTATATATGCACACACACACACACAAACACACACACACCACAGCCCAGACATTGAGACTTATATATATGCACACACACACACACCACAGCCCAGACATTGAGATTTATATATATACACACACACACACACCACAGCCCAGACACTGAGACTTATATATATGCACACACACACACACACACCACAGCCCAGACACTGAGACTTATATGTATGCACACACACACCCCACAGCCCAGACATTGAGACTTATATATATGCACACACACACTCAAACCACAGCCCAGACACTGAGACTTATATATATGCACACACACACACACACCACAGCCCAGACATTGAGACATGTATATATGCACACACACACACACAAACAGACACAACACAGCCCAGACATTGAGACTTATATATATATGCACACACACACACACCACAGCCCAGACACTGAGCCTTATATATATGCAAACACACACACACACACACACCACCGCACAGACACTGAGGCTGATATATGTGCACAAACACACACACTCACACCACAGCCCAGACACTGAGAATTTGGGCGGCACAGTGGCGCAGTGGTTAGCACTGCAGCCTCACAGCTCCAGGAACCGGGGTTCGATTCTGGGTACTGCCTGTGCGGAGTTTGCAAGTTCTCCCTGTGTCTGCTTGGGTTTCCTCCGGGTGCTCCGGTTTCCTCCCACATGCCAAACACTTGCAGGTTGGTAGGTTAATTGGCCATTACAAATTGCCCCTAGTATAGGTAGGTGGTAGGGAAATATATAGGGACCGGTGGGGATGTTATTGGAATATGGGATTCGTGTTGGATTAGTATAAATGGTTGGTTGATGGTCGGCACAGACTCGGTGGGCCGAAGGGCCTGTTTCAGTGGTGTATCTCTAAACAAATAAACAATTATATATGTACACACACACACACACACACACAGACACACACACACACCACAGCCCAGACACTGAGTCTTATATATATGCACACACACATACAGACACCACAGCCCAGACATTGAGATTTATATATATACACACACAGACACACACCACAGCCCAGACACTGAGACTTATATATATGCACACACACACACCACAGCACAGACACAGAGACTTATAGATATGCAGACACATAGACACACACACACCACAGCCCAGACATTGAGACTTATATATATGCACACACACACACACACACACCACATCCCAGACATTGAGACATGTATATATGCACACACACACACACACACACACACACACACAGACACACACCACAGCCCAGACACTGAGACTTATATATATGCACACACACACACCACAGCACAGACACAGAGACTTATAGATATGCAGGCACATAGACACACACACACACACACACACACAGACACACACCACAGCCCAGACATTGAGACTTATATATATATACACACACACACACCACAGCCCAGACACTGAGACTTATATATATGCAAACACACACACACACACACCACAGCACAGACACTGAGGCTGATATATGTGCACAAACACACACACTCACACCACAGCCCAGACACTGAGATTTTGGGCG
>NW_027141376.1:1167500-1170000 GCF_036365525.1 Heterodontus francisci
AGACATTGAGACTTATATATATATACACACACACACACACACACCACAGCCCAGACACTGAGACTTATATATATGCAGACACACACACACACACACACACCACAGCACAGACACTGAGGCTGATATATGTGCACAAACACACACACTCACACCACAGCCCAGACACTGAGATTTTGGGCGGCACAGTGGCGCAGTGGTTAGCACTGCAGCCTCACAGCTCCAGGGACCCGGGTTCGATTCTGGGTACTGCCTGTGCGGAGTTTGCAAGTTCTCCCTGTGTCTGCGTGGGTTTCCTCCGGGTGCTCTGGTTTCCTCCCACATGCCAAACACTTGCAGGTTGGTAGGTTAATTGGCCATTACAAATTGCCCCTTGTATAGGTAGGTGGTAGGGAAATATATAAGGACCGGTGGGGATGTTATTGGAATATGGGATTCGTGTAGGATTAGTATAAATGGTTGGCTGATGGTCGGCACAGACTCGGTGGGCCGAAGGGCCTGTTTCAGTGCTGTATCTCGAAACAAATAAACAATTATATATGTGCACACACACACATATATCACAGCCCAGACTCTGAGACTTATATATATGCACACACACACACACCACAGCCCAGACACTGAGAATTATATAATTGCATGCACGCACACCACAGCCCAGACATTGAGACTTATATAAATGCGCACACACATACACACACACACGCACAACAGCCCAGACATTGGGACTTATATATATGCACACACACACAAACACACCGCAGCCCAGACACTGAGACTTATATATATGCGCACACACACACACACACCACAGCCCAGACATTGAGACTTATACATATGCGCACACACACACACACACACACACACACACACACACACACACCACAGCACAGACATTGAGACTTACATATATGCACACACACACACACCACAGCCCAGACATTGAGACTTACATATATGCACACACACACACATACACCACAGCCCAGACACTGAGACTTATATATATGCACACACACACACCACAGCCAAGACATTTGAGACTTATATATGTGCACACAAGCACGCATACACACCACAGCCCAGACATTGAGACATGTATATATGCACACACACACACAAACAGACACAACACAGCCCAGACATTGAGACTTATATATATGCACACACACACACACACACACACCACAGCCCAGACACTGAGCCTTATATCTATGCAAACACACACATACACACACACACACACATATCACAGCCCAGACACTGAGACTTATATATATGCACACACACACACACCACAGCCCAGACACTGAGAATTATATAATTGCATGCACGCACACCACAGTCCAGACACTGAGACTTATATATATGCACACACACACACACACACACACAGACACACACACACACACACACACACACACACACACACACACACACACACACACACACACACACACACACACACCAGAGCCCAGACATTGAGATTTATATATATATACAGACATACAGACACACACCACAGCCCAGACACTGAGACTTATATATATGCACACACACACACACACACACACCACAACTCAGACATTGAGACTTATAGATATGCACACACACACACACACACACAGGCACACCACAGCCCAGACATTGAGACTTATATATATGCACACACACACACACACACCACAGCCCAGACACTGAGTCTTCTATATATGCACACACACACACACCACAGCCCAGACACTGAGACTTCTATATATGCACACACACACACACAAACACACACACACCACAGCCCAGACATTGAGACTTATATATATGCACACACACACACACCACAGCCCAGACATTGAGATTTATATATATACACACACACACACACCACAGCCCAGACACTGAGACTTATATATATGCACACACACACACACACACCACAGCCCAGACACTGAGACTTATATGTATGCACACACACACCCCACAGCCCAGACATTGAGACTTATATATATGCACACACACACTCAAACCACAGCCCAGACACTGAGACTTATATATATGCACACACACACACACACCACAGCCCAGACATTGAGACATGTATATATGCACACACACACACACAAACAGACACAACACAGCCCAGACATTGAGACTTATATATATATGCACACACACACACACCACAGCCCAGACACTGAGCCTTATATATATGCAAACACACACACACACACACACACCACCGCACAGACACTGAGGCTGATATATGTGCACAAACACACACACTCACACCACAGCCCAGACACTGAGAATTTGGGCGGCACAGTGGCGCAGTGGTTAGCACTGCAGCCTCACAGCTCCAGGAACCGGGGTTCGATTCTGGGTACTGCCTGTGCGGAGTTTGCAAGTTCTCCCTGTGTCTGCTTGGGTTTCCTCCGGGTGCTCCGGTTTCCTCCCACATGCCAAACACTTGCAGGTTGGTAGGTTAATTGGCCATTACAAATTGCCC
>NW_027141376.1:1190000-1192500 GCF_036365525.1 Heterodontus francisci
ACACACACACCACAGCCCAGACACTGAGAATTATATAATTGCATGCACGCACACCACAGTCCAGACACTGAGACTTATATATATGCACACACACACATACCACAGCCCAGACATTGAGATTTATATATATACACACACACACACACCACAGCCCAGACACTGAGACTTATATATATGCACACACACACACACACACCACAGCCCAGACACTGAGACTTATATGTATGCACACACACACCCCACAGCCCAGACATTGAGACTTATATATATGCACACACACACTCAAACCACAGCCCAGACACTGAGACTTATATATATGCACACACACACACACACCACAGCCCAGACATTGAGACATGTATATATGCACACACACACACACAAACAGACACAACACAGCCCAGACATTGAGACTTATATATATATGCACACAGACACACACCACAGCCCAGACACTGAGCCTTATATATATGCAAACACACACACACACACACACCACCGCACAGACACTGAGGCTGATATATGCGCACAAACACACACACTCACACCACAGCCCAGACACTGAGAATTTGGGCGGCACAGTGGCGCAGTGGTTAGCACTGCAGCCTCACAGCTCCAGGAACCGGGGTTCGATTCTGGGTACTGCCTGTGCGGAGTTTGCAAGTTCTCCCTGTGTCTGCTTGGGTTTCCTCCGGGTGCTCCGGTTTCCTCCCACATGCCAAACACTTGCAGGTTGGTAGGTTAATTGGCCATTACAAATTGCCCCTAGTATAGGTAGGTGGTAGGGAAATATATAGGGACCGGTGGGGATGTTATTGGAATATGGGATTCGTGTTGGATTAGTATAAATGGTTGGTTGATGGTCGGCACAGACTCGGTGGGCCGAAGGGCCTGTTTCAGTGGTGTATCTCTAAACAAATAAACAATTATATATGTACACACACACACACAGACACACACACACACCACAGCCCAGACACTGAGTCTTATATATATGCACACACACATACAGACACCACAGCCCAGACATTGAGATTTATATATATACACACACAGACACACACCACAGCCCAGACACTGAGACTTATATATATGCACACACACACACCACAGCACAGACACAGAGACTTATAGATATGCAGACACATAGACACACACACACACACACACCACAGCCCAGACATTGAGACTTATATATATACACACACACACCACATCCCAGACATTGAGACATGTATATATGCACACACACACACACACACACACACACACACAGACACACACCACAGCCCAGACACTGAGACTTATATATATGCACACACACACACCACAGCACAGACACAGAGACTTATAGATATGCAGGCACATAGACACACACACACACACACACACACAGACACACACCACAGCCCAGACATTGAGACTTATATATATATACACACACACACACCACAGCCCAGACACTGAGACTTATATATATGCAAACACACACACACACACACCACAGCACAGACACTGAGGCTGATATATGTGCACAAACACACACACTCACACCACAGCCCAGACACTGAGATTTTGGGCGGCACAGTGGCGCAGTGGTTAGCACTGCAGCCTCACAGCTCCAGGGACCCGGGTTCGATTCTGGGTACTGCCTGTGCGGAGTTTGCAAGTTCTCCCTGTGTCTGCGTGGGTTTCCTCCGGGTGCTCCGGTTTCCTCCCACATGCCAAACACTTGCAGGTTGGTAGGTTAATTGGCCATTACAAATTGCCCCTAGTATAGGTAGGTGGTAGGGAAATATATAGGGACCGGTGGGGATGTTATTGGAATATGGGATTCGTGTTGGATTAGTATAAATGGTTGGTTGATGGTCGGCACAGACTCGGTGGGCCGAAGGGCCTGTTTCAGTGGTGTATCTCTAAACAAATAAACAATTATATATGTACACACACACACAGACACACACACCACAGCCCAGACACTGAGTCTTATATATATGCACACACACATACAGACACCACAGCCCAGACATTGAGATTTATATATATACACACACAGACACACACCACAGCCCAGACACTGAGACTTATATATATGCACACACACACCACAGCACAGACACAGAGACTTATATATATGCAAACACACACACACACACACACACACACCACAGCCCAGACATTGAGACTTATATATATATGCACACACACGCACACACACACACCACAGCCCAGACACTGAGACTTATATATATGCAAACACACACACACACACACACACACACACACACACACACATCACAGCCCAGACATTGAGACTTATATATATGCACACACACACACACACACACACACACACCACAGCCCAGACATTGAGACTTATATATATATGCACACACACACACACACACCACAGCCCAGACATTGAGACTTATATATATATGCACACACACACACACACACACACACCACAGCCCAGACACTGAGACTTATATATATGCAC
>NW_027141376.1:1195000-1202500 GCF_036365525.1 Heterodontus francisci
TATATATATGCACACACACACACACACACCACAGCCCAGACACTGAGACTTATATGTATGCACACACACACCCCACAGCCCAGACACTGAGACTTATATATATGCACACACACACACACACCACAGCCCAGACATTGAGACATGTATATATGCACACACACACACACAAACAGACACAACACAGCCCAGACATTGAGACTTATATATATATGCACACACACACACACCACAGCCCAGACACTGAGCCTTATATATATGCAAACACACACACACACACACACCACCGCACAGACACTGAGGCTGATATATGCGCACAAACACACACACTCACACCACAGCCCAGACACTGAGAATTTGGGCGGCACAGTGGCGCAGTGGTTAGCACTGCAGCCTCACAGCTCCAGGAACCGGGGTTCGATTCTGGGTACTGCCTGTGCGGAGTTTGCAAGTTCTCCCTGTGTCTGCTTGGGTTTCCTCCGGGTGCTCCGGTTTCCTCCCACATGCCAAACACTTGCAGGTTGGTAGGTTAATTGGCCATTACAAATTGCCCCTAGTATAGGTAGGTGGTAGGGAAATATATAGGGACCGGTGGGGATGTTATTGGAATATGGGATTCGTGTTGGATTAGTATAAATGGTTGGTTGATGGTCGGCACAGACTCGGTGGGCCGAAGGGCCTGTTTCAGTGGTGTATCTCTAAACAAATAAACAATTATATATGTACACACACACACACACAGACACACACACACACCACAGCCCAGACACTGAGTCTTATATATATGCACACACACATACAGACACCACAGCCCAGACATTGAGATTTATATATATACACACACAGACACACACCACAGCCCAGACACTGAGACTTATATATATGCACACACACACACCACAGCACAGACACAGAGACTTATAGATATGCAGACACAGAGACACACACACACACACACACACCACAGCCCAGACATTGAGACTTATATATATGCACACACACACACACACCACATCCCAGACATTGAGACATGTATATATGCACACACACACACACACACACACACACACACACACACACAGACACACACCACAGCCCAGACACTGAGACTTATATATATGCACACACACACACCACAGCACAGACACAGAGACTTATAGATATGCAGGCACATAGACACACACACACACACACACACACACACAGACACACACCACAGCCCAGACATTGAGACTTATATATATATACACACACACACACCACAGCCCAGACACTGAGACTTATATATATGCAAACACACACACACACACACCACAGCACAGACACTGAGGCTGATATATGTGCACAAACACACACACTCACACCACAGCCCAGACACTGAGATTTTGGGCGGCACAGTGGCGCAGTGGTTAGCACTGCAGCCTCACAGCTCCAGGGACCCGGGTTCGATTCTGGGTACTGCCTGTGCGGAGTTTGCAAGTTCTCCCTGTGTCTGCGTGGGTTTCCTCCGGGTGCTCCGGTTTCCTCCCACATGCCAAACACTTGCAGGTTGGTAGGTTAATTGGCCATTACAAATTGCCCCTAGTATAGGTAGGTGGTAGGGAAATATATAGGGACCGGTGGGGATGTTATTGGAATATGGGATTCGTGTAGGATTAGTATAAATGGTTGGTTGATGGTCGGCACAGACTCGGTGGGCCGAAGGGCCTGTTTCAGTGCTGTATCTCTAAACAAATAAACAATTATATATGTGCACACACACAAACACACACACACACATATCACAGCCCAGACACTGAGACTTATATATATACACACACACCACAGCCCAGACACTGAGAATTATATAATTGCATGCACGCACACCACAGTCCAGACACTGAGACTTATATATATGCACACACACACATACACCAGAGCCCAGACATTGAGATTTATATATATACACACACATACAGACACACACCACAGCCCAGACACTGAGACTTATATATATGCACACACACACCACAGCCCAGACATTGAGACATGTATATATGCAGACACACACACACACACACACACACCACAGCCCAGACATTGAGACTTATATATATATGCACACACACACACACATACACACACCACAGCCCAGACATTGAGACTTATATATATATACACACACACACACACACCACAGCCCAGATACTGAGACTTATATATATGCAAACACACACACACACACACACCACAGCACAGACACTGAGGCTGATATATGCACACACACACACACACACACCACAGCCCAGACATTGAGACTTATATATATATGCACACACACACACACACACACACACACCACAGCCCAGACACTGAGACTTATATATATGCACACACACACCACAGCCCAGACATTGAGACATGTATATATGCAGACACACACACACACACACACACACCACAGCCCAGACATTGAGACTTATATATATATGCACACACACACACACATACACACACCACAGCCCAGACATTGAGACTTATATATATATACACACACACACACACACCACAGCCCAGATACTGAGACTTATATATATGCAAACACACACACACACACACACCACAGCACAGACACTGAGGCTGATATATGCACACACACACACACACACACCACAGCCCAGACATTGAGACTTATATATATATGCACACACACACACACACACACACACCACAGCCCAGACACTGAGACTTATATATATGCACACACACACACACACATACACACCACAGCCCAGACATTGAGACATGTATATATGCACACACATACACACACACACACCACAGCCCAGACATTGAGACTTATATATATGCACACACATACACACACACACACCACAGCCCAGACATTGAGACTTATATATATATGCACACACACACACACACACCACAGCCCAGACACTGAGACTTATATATATGCAAACACACACACACACACACACCACAGCCCAGACATTGAGACTTATATATATATGCACACACACACACACACACACCACAGCCCAGACACTGAGACTTATATATATATGCACACACACACACACACACACCACAGCCCAGACACTGAGACTTATATATATGCACACACACACACCACAGCACAGACACAGAGACTTATAGATATGCAGACACATAGACACACACACACACACACACACACACACACACACCACAGCCCAGACATTGAGACTTATATATATATACACACACACACACCACAGCCCAGACACTGAGACTTATATATATGCAAACACACACACACACACACCACAGCACAGACACTGAGGCTGATATATGTGCACAAACACACACACTCACACCACAGCCCAGACACTGAGATTTTGTGCGGCACAGTGGCGCAGTGGTTAGCACTGCAGCCTCACAGCTCCAGGGACCCGGGTTCGATTCTGGGTACTGCCTGTGCGGAGTTTGCAAGTTCTCCCTGTGTCTGAGTGGGTTTCCTCCGGGTGCTCCGGTTTCCTCCCACATGCCAAACACTTGCAGGTTGGTAGGTTAATTGGCCATTACAAATTGCCCCTAGTATAGGTAGGTGGTAGGGAAATATATAGGGACCGGTGGGGATGTTATTGGAATATGGGATTCGTGTAGGATTAGTATAAATGGTTGGTTGATGGTCGGCACAGACTCGGTGGGCCGAAGGGCCTGTTTCAGTGCTGTATCTCTAAACAAATAAACAATTATATATGTGCACACACACAAACACACACACACACACATATCACAGCCCAGACACTGAGACTTATATATATACACACACACCACAGCCCAGACACTGAGAATTATATAATTGCATGCACGCACACCACAGTCCAGACACTGAGACTTATATATATGCACACACACACACACACACCAGAGCCCAGACATTGAGATTTATATATATACACACACACACACAGGCACACCACAGCCCAGACATTGAGACTTTTATATATACACACACACAGCACAGCACAGACATTGAGACTTATATCTCCGCGCACACACACACACACACACACACACACACACCAGAACCCAGACACTGAGTCTTCTATATATGCACACACACACACACCACAGCCCAGACACTGAGACTTATATCTCCACACACACACACACACACACAAACACACACACACCACAGCCCAGACATTGAGAC
This sequence comes from Heterodontus francisci, assembly GCF_036365525.1. Taxonomy (NCBI): domain Eukaryota; kingdom Metazoa; phylum Chordata; class Chondrichthyes; order Heterodontiformes; family Heterodontidae; genus Heterodontus; species Heterodontus francisci. The sequence continues at coordinate 1,199,196 of NW_027141376.1, forward strand.
TTATATATATGCACACACACACACACCACAGCCCAGACACTGAGACTTATATGTATGCACACACACACCCCACAGCCCAGACTTTGAGACTTATATATATGCACACACACACTCAAACCACAGCCCAGACACTGAGACTTATATATATGCACACACACACACACCACAGCCCAGGCATTGAGACATGTATATATGCACACACACACACACAAACAGACACAACACAGCCCAGACATTGAGACTTATATATATGCACACACATACACACACACACACCACAGCCCAGACATTGAGACTTATATATATATGCACACACACACACACACACCACAGCCCAGACACTGAGACTTATATATATGCAAACACACACACACACACACACACACCACAGCCCAGACATTGAGACTTATATATATATGCACACACACACACACACACACCACAGCCCAGACACTGAGACTTATATATATGCAAACACACACAGACACACATCACAGCCCAGACATTGAGACTTATATATATGCACACACACACACACACACACACCACAGCCCAGACATTGAGACTTATATATATATGCACACACACACACACACACACCACAGCCCAGACACTGAGACTTATATATATGCACACACACACACACACATACACACCACAGCCCAGACATTGAGACTTATATATATATGCACACACACACACACACACACACACACCACAGCCCAGACACTGAGACTTATATATATGCAAACACACACACCACAGCCCAGACATTGAGACTTATATATATATGCACACACACACACACACACACACACACCACAGCCCAGACACTGAGCCTTATATATATGCAAACACACACACACACACACACACACACCACAGCCCAGACATTGAGACTTATATATATATGCACACACACACACACACACTCACACACCACAGCACAGACACTGAGGCTGATATATGTGCACAAACACACACACTCACACCACAGCCCAGACACTGAGATTTTGGGCGGCACAGTGGCGCAGTGGTTAGCACTGCAGCCTCACAGCTCCAGGGACCCGGGTTCGATTCTGGGTACTGCCTGTGCGGAGTTTGCAAGTTCTCCCTGTGTCTGCGTGGGTTTCCTCCGGGTGCTCTGGTTTCCTCCCACATGCCAAACACTTGCAGGTTGGTCGGTTAATTGGCCATTACAAATTGCCCCTAGTATAGGTAGGTGGTAGGGAAATATATAAGGACCGGTGGGGATGTTATTGGAATATGGGATTCGTGTAGGATTAGTATAAATGGTTGGCTGATGGTCGGCACAGACTCGGTGGGCCGAAGGGCCTGTTTCAGTGCTGTATCTCGAAACAAATAAACAATTATATATGTGCACACACACACATATCACAGCCCAGACACTGAGACTTATATATATGCACACACACACACACACACACACACACACACACACACACACACACACACACACACACACACACACACACACACCAGAGCCCAGAAACTGAGTCTTATATATATGCACACATACACACACACACACACACCACAACTCAGACATTGAGACTTATAGATATGCACACACAAACACACACACAGGCACACCACAGCCCAGACATTGAGACTTATATATATGCACACACACACACACACCACAGCCCAGACATTGAGACTTATATCTCCGCGCACACACACACACACACACCAGAGCCCAGACACTGAGTCTTCTATATATGCACACACACACACACCACAGCCCAGACACTGAGACTTATATCTCCACACACACACACACCACAGCCCTGACATTGAGCCTTATATATATGCACACACACACCACAGCCCAGACATTGAGATTTATATATATACACACACACACACACCACAGCCCAGACACTGAGACTTATATATATGCACACACACACTCAAACCACAGCCCAGACACTGAGACTTATATATATGCACACAGACACACACAAACAGACACAACACAGCCCAGACATTGAGACTTATATATATGCACACACATACACACACACACACCACAGCCCAGACATTGAGACTTATATATATATGCACACACACACACACACACCACAGCCCAGACACTGAGACTTATATATATGCAAACACACACACACACACACACCACAGCCCAGACATTGAGACTTATATATATATGCACACACACACACACACACACACCACAGCCCAGACACTGAGACTTATATATATGCAAACGCACACACACACACATCACAGCCCAGACATTGAGACTTATATATATGCACACACACACACACACACACACCACAGCCCAGACATTGAGACTTATATATATATGCACACACACACACACACACACCACAGCCCAGACACTGAGACTTATATATATGCACACACACACACACACATACACACCACAGCCCAGACATTGAGACTGATATATATATGCACACACACACACACACACACACACACCACAGCCCAGACACTGAGCCTTATATATATGCAAACACACACACACCACAGCCCAGACATTGAGACTTATATATATATGCACACACACACACACACACACACACACCACAGCCCAGACACTGAGACTTATATATATGCAAACACACACACACACACACACACCACAGCACAGACACTGAGGCTGATATATGTGCACAAACACACACACTCACACCACAGCCCAGACACTGAGATTTTGGGCGGCACAGTGGCGCAGTGGTTAGCACTGCAGCCTCACAGCTCCAGGGACCCGGGTTCGATTCTGGGTACTGCCTGTGCGGAGTTTGCAAGTTCTCCCTGTGTCTGCGTGGGTTTCCTCCGGGTGCTCTGGTTTCCTCCCACATGCCAAACACTTGCAGGTTGGTCGGTTAATTGGCCATTACAAATTGCCCCTAGTATAGGTAGGTGGTAGGGAAATATATAAGGACCGGTGGGGATGTTATTGGAATATGGGATTCGTGTAGGATTAGTATAAATGGTTGGCTGATGGTCGGCACAGACTCGGTGGGCCGAAGGGCCTGTTTCAGTGCTGTATCTCGAAACAAATAAACAATTATATATGTGCACACACACACACACACACCACAGCCCAGACATTGAGACTTATATATATGCACACACACACACACCACAGCCCAGACATTGAGACTTATATCTCCGCGCACACACACACACACACACCAGAGCCCAGACACTGAGTCCTCTATATATGCACACACACACACACCACAGCCCAGACACTGAGACTTATATCTCCACACACACACACACCACAG
>NW_027141376.1:1337500-1340000 GCF_036365525.1 Heterodontus francisci
TCCGGACAATGAGACTTATACATATGCACACACACACACACGACAGCCCAGACACTGATACTTATATATATGCACACACACACACACACACACGAGAGCCCAGACACTGAGACTTATATATATGCACACACACACACCACAGCCCAGACAAAGAGACTTATATATATGCACACACACACACACACACACACCACAGCCCAGACACTGAGACTTATCCATATGCACACACACACACACCACAGTCCAGACAATGAGACGTATATGTATGCACACACACACACACACACACACACACACCACAGCCCAGACACTGAGACTTATACATATGCACACACACACACACACGCACCACAGCCCAGACACTGAGACTTATATGTATGCACACACACACACACACACACACACACACACACACACACACACACACACACACACACACACACCCCTCAGCCCAGACACTGAGACTTATACATATGCACACACACACACACACACACACACACACACACACACACACACACACACACACACCACAGCCCAGACAACGAGACTTATATATATGCACACACACACACACACAACAGCCCAGAAATTGAGACTTATATATATGCACACACACACACACACACACACACACACACACACACACACACACACACACACACACACCACAGCCCAGACACAGAGTCTTATACATATGCACACACACACACACACACACACAGCACAGCCCAGGCATTGAGACTTAAATATATGCACACACACACACACACACCACAGCCCAGACACTGAGACTTATATAGATATGCACACACACACACACACACACACACCACAGCAAAGACACTGAAACTTATACATATGCACACACACACACCACAGCCCAGACACTGAGACTTATCTATATGCACACAAACACACACACACACACACCACAGCCCAGACACTGAGTCTTACATATATGCACACACACACAACACAGCCCAGACACTGAGACTTATATATGCACACACACACACCACAGTCCAGACAATGAGACTTATATATATGCACACACGTACCAAAGCCCAGACACAGAGACTTATATAAATGCACACACACACACACACCACAGTCCAGACAATGAGACTTGTACATATGCACACACACGCACACACACACGACAGCCCAGACACTGAGACTTATATATATGCACACACACACAGCACAGTCCGGACAATGAGACATATATATATGCACACACACACACACACACACACACGCCACAGCCCAGACACTGAGACTTATCTATATGCACACACACACACACCACAGTCCAGACAATGAGACTTATATGTATGCGCACACACACACACACACACACACACACACACACACACACACACACCATAGCAGAGACACTGAGACTTATACATATGCACACACACACACACACACACACACACACACGCCACAGCCCAGACACTGAAACTTATATATATGCTCACACACACACACAACACAGCCCAGACACTGAGACTTATACATATGCACACACACACACACACACACACCACAGCCCAGACACTGAGACTTATATATATGCACACACACACACCACAGTCCGGAAAATGAGACTTATCTATATGCACACACACACACTCCACATTCCAGACAATGAGACTTATATGTATACACACACACACACACACACACACACACACACACACACACACACACACACACACACACACACACACACACACACACACACACACACACACCACAGCAGAGACACTGAGACTTATACATATGCACACACACACATACACCACAGCCCAGACACTGAGACTTATATATATGCACACAGACACACACACACCACAGCTTAGACACTGAAACTTATACATATGCACACACACACACACACACACACACACACACACACACACACACACACACACACAAAGCACAGCCCAGACATTGAGACTTATATATATGCACACACACACACACACCACAGCCCAGACACTGAGACTTATATATATGCACACACACACACACACCACAGCCCAGACACTGAGACTTATATATATGCACACACACACACACACACACACACCACAGCAAAGACACTGAAACTTATGCAGAAGCACACACACACGCACACACACCACAGCCCAGACACTGAGACTTATACATATGCACACACACACACACACACACACACACACACCACAGCCCAGAGACTTAGATATATGCACACACACACACACACACACACACACCACAGCCCAGACACTGAGACTTATACATATGCACACACACACACACACACAGCACAGCCCAGGCATTGAGACTTATATATATGCACACACACACACACACACACACACCACAGCCCAGACACTGAGACTTATCTATATGCACACAAACACACACACACACACCACAGCCCAGACACTGAGTCTTACCTATATGCACACACACACACACACACACACACACCACAGCAAAGACA
>NW_027141376.1:1397500-1400000 GCF_036365525.1 Heterodontus francisci
CACAAACACACACCACTGCCCAGACACTGAGAGTTATATATATGCGCACACACACACAAACACACACCACAGCCCAGACACTGAGACTTATACATATGCACACACACACACACCACAGCCCAGACACTGAGTCTTATACATATGCACACACACACACACACACACACACACACCACAGCCCAGACACTGAGACTTATATATATGTACACACACACACACTCACACACACCACAGCCCAGACACTGAGACTTATATATATGCACACACACACACACAAACACACCTCAGCCCAGACTCTGAGACTTAAATATATGCACACACACACGCACACACACACACCACTGCCCAGACACTGAGAGTTATATATATGCGCACACACACACAAACACACACCACAGCCCAGACACTGAGACTTATATATATGCACACACACACACAGACACCACAGCCCAGACTCTGAGACTTACACATATGCACACACAAACACACCACAGCCCAGACACTGAGTCTTATACATATGCACACACACACACACACACACCACAGCCCAGACATTGAGACTTATATATATGTACACACACACACACACTCACACACACCACAGCCCAGACACTGAGACTTATATATATGCACACACACACACACAAACACACCTCAGCCCAGACACTGAGACTTATACATATGCACACACACACGCACACACACACACACACACAAACACACCACAGCCCAGACACCGCGACTTATATATATGCACACACACACACACACACCACAGCCCAGAAACTGTGACTTATATATATGCACACACACACACACATGCCACAGCCCAGACACTGAGACTTATATATATGCACACACACACACACACACACACACACACACACACACACACACCACAGCAAAGACACTGAAACTTATACATATGCACACACACACGCACACACACACACACACACACACCACAGCCCAGACACTGAGACTTCTATATGTGCGCACACACACACACACACACACACACACCACAGCCCAGACACTGAGACTTATGCATATGCACACACACACGCACACACACACACCACTGCCCAGACACTGAGACATATATATATTTGCACACACACACACACACACACAAACACACACACACACACACACACGCACACACACACACCACTGCCCAGACACTGAGAGTTATATATATGCGCACACACACACAAACACACACCACAGCCCAGACACTGAGACTTATATATATGCACACACACACACACGCCACAGCCCAGACACTGAGACTTATATATATGCACACACACACACACTCACACACACACACACACACACACACACACACACACCACAGCAAAGACACTGAAACTTATACATATGCACACACACACGCACACACACACACACACCACAGCCCAGACACTGAGACTTATATATGTGCGCACACACACACACACACACACACACACCACAGCCCAGACACTGAGACTTATGCAAATGCAAACACACACGCACACACACACACCACTGCCCAGACACTGAGACTGACACATATGCACACACACACACACCACAGCCCAGACACTGAGTCTTATACATATGCACACACACACACACACACACCACAGCCCAGACATTGAGACTTATATATATGTACACACACACACACACACTCACACACACCACAGCCCAGACACTGAGACTTATATATATGCACACACACACACAAACACACCTCAGCCCAGACACTGAGACTTATACATATGCACACACACACGCACACACACACACACACACAAACACACCACAGCCCAGACACCGCGACTAAGATATATGCACACACACACACACACACCACAGCCCAGAAACTGTGACTTATATATATGCACACACACACACACACACACCACAGCCCAGACACTGAGACTTATATATATGCACACACACACACACACACACCACAGCCCAGACACTGAGACTTATATATATGCACACACACACACACATGCCACAGCCCAGACACTGAGACTTATATATATGCACACACACACACACACACACACACACACACACACACACACACACACACACCACAGCAAAGACACTGAAACTTATACATATGCACACACACACGCACACACACACACACACACACACCACAGCCCAGACACTGAGACTTCTATATGTGCGCACACACACACACACACACACACACACACCACAGCCCAGACACTGAGACTTATGCATATGCACACACACACGCACACACACACACCACTGCCCAGACACTGAGACATATATATATTTGCACACACACACACAAACACACACACACACACACACACACACACACAGACCACAGCCCAGACACTGAGACTTATACATATGCACACACACACGCACACACACACACCACTGCCCAGACACTGAGAGTTATATATATGCGCACACACACACAAACACACACCACAGCCCAGACACTGAGACTTATACA